>NW_021636798.1:0-56782 GCF_004799145.2 Neltuma alba
AAAACATATTTTGCTATTTCACATATTTATAAAACATATTTTGCTATTTCACATATTTATTAATTTTTCCTAAATTATCCCTATGAATACTTCCCTCAATCATAATCAAGTAAAAGAAGGAGAGAGGATATTAAGGAAGATAATTATAATATTTTAGAAAAAAACATGTCATATTTCTCATAATTAATTAACCCATCTAATTTTTTTTCTAATTAAATTAGTTAAATAGATTTTATATTAAGGACCGAGAAATATATGTCTATCTTCAAACTAAACTAAAGCGGGAGAAGGTTTCAATTTATTTTTCTTGTTTTTTTTTTTTAGGGTTCATTATGAGACAACTGTCTCCAACATAACTTGTTGCAAACACTCTCCCCTTCCCCCGAGAAGATTGAAATGGAATCAAGGAAGAGTTCTCATCTCGTCCATATATTGGTACTACCAAATGCTCATTAATGTCTCGCACGGAGTAATGCCCTTTGCAATTTATATACAAGAGAATTTTCTCGCGAATAATTTGTTTTTATTTATAAAATAGACTAATAATCCGTTAAAATTTTTAATCTTATTTTTTATTATCCGTCTCATTAACTATTGGTTAGTCTTGCTATATTAATTATTGATTCTTCTTTTTCCATAAATAAAGAGATGTTTTTTGAAAAATAAATTGGACTCCATTTTTTTTTTTTTTTTTTGCATATTTATTCTCTTAACTAATTTTAATCAATTTTTTATTCATATAATTTGGTATTTTGTATATTATAAAAAGGATCAAGAGCGTGTGTGTGTGTGTAGAGATTTAGGTTGCATTGAAAACATCCCCATTCTGGATAATAATGAGAGCAGGAGGCGAAGTACCAGATGATTGGATTGTAAGGAAGAGTTGTTTCACCTCTGTACTGCGGTGTTACCAGTAAGGGTTCGTATTGTTATCGCACATGGACCAAAATATCCCAAAAGGAAATAAGTAAATAAACAAAAGAGTAGCACTGGCAAACGCCCCGTTTCATTATTGATTAATGATTCATTAATTCATGTTACAAACTACCCGCATTAATGGTTTGGTTTTGGTTGGTTTCCTATCGTTTCCAAACCCTCCCAACTACAAACCCTTTATTTGATTTGAACAATGGTTCGCTTCCCTTCTATGTTCCCCTTATCCACAACTCCGTTCCCCTCACTTCCTCTTTACAAAACTCAAAATGTGATGCTTTACCTTAGCTATCTCTCTCTCTCTATATAAATATTTTTACAAATCTTTTAGTATTTGTTAAAAATACAATATACATATATACCCCCTCTTATCCTAAGTATAATGAAGATATTTTTGATGGAAAACATAACGGTATTTTGGACCACTTCACATATTTTAAGAAAGCTTGTTATATTGTTAAATAGTATATGTAAAAAAAAGTCCAAAATTTTATTTTTCCCCTTATTAATTTAAGGAGTACCGTAAATCATAGAATTTCAACTGTTTTTTTTTTTTTTTGGTATTACGTACTTGTATCCTTTTATGAGAGGCTTGTTCGAGACACTGAATATAGATGGATAATGGATAAGATTATTTATCACTCTCTTTTTATCTAATAAATTACTTTCAATATTTTTATTAGAATCGATAAAAACATCAGAATACATTAAACATATCTAAACAACAAATAAATTTTTTATTCTGCTCAAAATCTTCCTACTTTCTTACCTCAACATTGAATAAGAGTAAACAAAAAAATTAATAAATAATCATTGAATATGAAATCAATCAAATAAAATATGACAACACAACGTGATGTTTCAAATACAGTGGGCATGAAGTGGAAAATTGTAAGGTAGTCATGGCATTACAGGATTGGGAGAGGTTAGAGAAAGTAGAGCTGTGGTTGCTTAAGAACATAGGAAGTGAGTGAGATGGGCACAGTTAATTGGAAGTCGGTTCTGTGCATTAATTTCATCTACCAACATCTACCCGATTCCATTAATGTCTCCTTCTTCATCTTCGCCTTCTTCATCCACAGCCACCATTCCTATCTACTACTTGCATTGGCATTCATCATCATCCCCCATAAGAATATCGTCTCCACTTTCCTCCAATCAAACCCTGGTTTCTTCTGCATGAAACAGCATCTCTCTCTCTTCCTTCCTGCTGCATATACATATCCAGTCAAAATCCTCTCCTCACACGTAATTCATTTCTCTTCACGCTTTTCTCGCTCTCCTTTACCCTTTAAATGCCTTCAGACCAATCCTTCGGTTTTTCATAATTAACGACCTTCATCACTATCGATCGTTTCAAAAGACTGGGATATATACTTTTACGGGTGGTAAAGCTCTGAACTTGGGAGCTAGAAGTTGTGTTACGATGGAGATCGAGGCGAGCAGGGCGGTTGGGAATAATGGAACGTCGGCGATTCCGGCGCTGAGTCCACTCAGCGAGACGCTGTGGAGGGAGACGAAGGCCAACGTCGACTTCGTCGGAGATGTGTCGGCTAGGCTCACCTGGAAGGATCTCACCGTTATGGTCACTCTTGGTAACGGAGAGACCCAGAACGTGCTGGAAGGACTCACCGGCTACGCCGAGCCCGGAACCTTCACCGCCCTCATGGGCCCCTCCGGCTCCGGCAAGTCCACTCTCCTCGACGCCCTCTCTAGCCGTCTCGCTGCTAATGCCTTCCTCTCCGGAACCATCCTCCTCAACGGTCGCAAAGCCAAGCTCTCTTTCGGCACTGCAGTGAGTTTCACTCACTCATCAACACCTACATTATATATATATATATATATATATATATATATATTATCTGTGTGTTCTTGTTGCTATTGTGTTACTGTTCATCTTCTCATTTATGTGTTGCTTTATTACTAGGGAAAAATGTTAGAATCTAAAATGGATTGGCAGAATAAGAAAAACAAGAAGATTGAATGAGATCCACCATTTGAGGAACGGTTTGATTACCTATTTGAGATTTAGATTAGATGAGTCTTAACGGTAGGTATAGGATGGTGACAAACATGACATTTAACGAACAACAACGAAAACAATGAAGAAATCTGGTATGGGTGTTGTGTTTTGTCTCGTCCCCTGTTTTGGCGTTGTTTTCCGTTTGGAGTAAAAGTTGTTCGATTAAATGAATCGCAGGCATATGTGACACAAGACGACAACCTCATTGGAACTTTGACTGTACGAGAAACCATATCATACTCGGCTCGTCTGAGGCTGCCGGATAAGATGCCGTGGTCGGACAAGCGAGCTCTGGTGGAGAGCACAATAATAGCCATGGGGCTTCAGGATTGTGCCGACACGGTGATCGGGAACTGGCATCTCCGGGGGATCAGTGGGGGAGAGAAAAGAAGAGTTAGCATCGCTTTGGAGATCTTGATGAGGCCCAGGCTGCTCTTTCTTGATGAACCTACCAGTGGACTCGACAGGTTCGTTCATCATTTTTTGCTTTTGTCTTCTTCTTCCCTAGATTTCTCATGATTGGAATATTTGGAGCAAGTTCATAATTTATATGCTCAATTATGCATAAATATGTTAATTTGTAACTTTCTTTCTTGTGGATTCTGATTCTGAGCCAACCGTCTAAACTGTTGTTTGCAGTTTTGCGATTTGTCTTTTCTGAACCTCAAGATTTGTTGTTTTATTCTCGACTTTTGGACTTTCTCTGTTTTTTACTCTCTGACTCTGACTCGTTTGCTGTGTTTTCCAGATTGGATTAGTAAATTCTTCCTAATAATTTACTACATTTTGTGTTTGGATCATTCAGAAAAGAAAATTGATGGAATTTTGTCCTTTCATTTAATTTGCTTGAAATGGCATTGAGAGTGAACTTTTGATTTTTTTTTTTTAGATGTAAGGGTAAAATTTACTATAAGTGCATATATTTTAAGTTTTACCATACTTGATAGGATTTTGACTTTCAATAATGCATTCGGTGACTGTTGACTGTAAAGATCTCTTAATCCTCTTATTAGTTCTTTGACTTGGCTTTAAGAAAACAATTATAACATTAGGATTCTAAACACAACGTTTACCTCAGTTCAACTGGCATTTTCATGAATACACTTGTCTATTTGTTAATATGTACCGCTTATGTCTCTGTTTTTTTTTTTTTTTGGTTGTTTTTGCATAACTATAACCTCGGTGGTGCATGATGGCCTCCCAAGAATAAAAAATGCTAAAAATATGATACAAGTACTCTTAAACACAGGAATTCTTGGTTTTTATTATTGTATCCTGGTGCTTTTTCACTGTTTAATTTTTTTTTGGTTTTGTTTTGGGTATTAGTGCTTCAGCTTTCTTTGTGACTCAAACACTACGAGCCCTCGCAAGGGATGGTCGAACTGTGATAGCTTCAATTCACCAACCTAGCAGTGAAGTCTTTGAACTATTTGACCAATTGTACCTTCTTTCTGGCGGCAAAACTGTTTACTTTGGCCAAGCTTCTGAAGCTTACGAGGTATATATTATCATATTTAAGTATTTCCCCTTATTCCTCTGCATTGATTTCCACAAAATATTGCTTTTTCATATGAACTGAACTTGATTTACCTTATATGTAGTTCTTTGCACAAGCTGGCTTTCCATGCCCTGCTTTGAGGAACCCTTCTGATCATTTCCTTAGATGCATCAACTCTGACTTTGACAAAGTCAAGGCCACTCTCAAGGGGTCCATGAAACTCAGGGTAAGTACTAATTAATCTCACTATATCTTCGTTAATTCTTCCACAGATTTTCTTATATTAGTATATGACTTGGTTAACGTATGCATTATTGGATCTGGGTTTGTCTCAGTTTGAAGGAAGTGATGATCCTCTGGACAAGATAACTACGGCTGAAGCTATCCGGACTCTCATAGATTATTATCGGACTTCTCAGTACTCTTATGCTGCAATACAGAAAGTGGATGAGATATCCAAAGTGGTGAGTTCAAAGAAAGTCATTACTTGTTTCTTGACTTATCATTTATGAATCAGTTTGTGACGCATTGTGTCTCATCATCCTCTCGTATGATTCTGCAGAAAGGAACGGTGCTGGATTCTGGAGGAAGTCAGGCCAGTTTCTTCATGCAGGCTTTTACACTAACCAAGAGATCCTTCATCAACATGTCAAGGGATTTTGGATACTACTGGCTTCGTCTTGTCATCTACATTGTTGTCACTATCTGCATTGGAACCATCTATCTGAACGTTGGAACTGGCTACAACTCCATTCTGGTACTTCTTAGACTTGACTTTTTAAGTCCCTGTGATTTTTGTAAACATAACTTGAGTGAGTTTTGTTTGTGGCTGTGCGATTCAGGCAAGAGGTTCATGTGCATCGTTTGTGTTTGGGTTTGTGACTTTCATGTCAATTGGTGGGTTTCCTTCGTTTGTTGAAGACATGAAGGTTTTTCAAAGGGAGAGGCTGAATGGGCATTATGGAGTGGTATCGTTTGTGATAAGCAACACATTATCTGCAATGCCGTTTCTGATACTGATAACGTTTCTGTCTGGCACCATTTGTTACTTCATGGTTCGTCTCCATCCTGGCTTCTGGCACTATCTCTTCTTCGTCTTGTGCCTCTATGCCAGTGTTACTGTGGTTGAGAGCTTGATGATGGCCATTGCCAGTATTGTCCCCAACTTCCTTATGGGCATCATCATTGGCGCTGGTATTCAGGTATGCCCTATGATTTAAAAAAAAAAAACCCGAGTTTAATAAATTGTCATGTGATGGGTTATACTTGAACGGGATGGGAACCTTACCCCAAAAACTAACTGTTGAGACGGTGTGAGAACCAACTCACTTTAGTATTCCATTAAGCATTTCGTACTACCAAGTCTCTGTTATCATGTCATGTTAAAGACACAGCACGAGTAATCTTAATTTTGGCACCTTTTTTCAATATTGCAGGGCATATTCATGTTGGTGTCTGGCTACTTCAGGCTCCCACACGACATACCAAAGCCATTCTGGCGCTACCCAATGTCTTATATCAGTTTCCACTTCTGGGCATTGCAGGTAATTAAGAGAGAGAATCACTATCACTACTAAATCCATTCATGCACGCTTTGATGATAGATTAAGTTAATAATGAGAGAATTAAACGATGAGATCACTTTATATATGTTATTTCAGGGTCAATACCAAAATGATCTGAAAGGATTGATCTTCGACAACCAGACGCCGGATCTTCCCAAGATTCCGGGAGAGTACATCCTGGAGAATGTGTTCCAGATTGACGTAAACAGATCAAAGTGGATTGATCTGCTAGTGATATTCAGCATGATCATCATATACCGCATCATCTTCTTCATCATGATCAAGATCAACGAGGATGTGACTCCGTGGGTGAGGGGTTACATAGCCAGGAGAAGAATGCAGCAGAAGAGCGTAACCCAGAACACCACCATCGCTCCTGATGTTCTCACCCAATCTCCCTCTCTACGAACCTATATCACAAGCCAATCCAGTGGTGCTTCTAGGAAAAGATAGATAAGCACGTACGTAACCCAACAACACTTGCTGAAGAATGAATGGAACCATTATATATGGTGATCAGGGTTTTAAAAGTAGGGCTAAGCTTATTTTGATTTAACATTCTTAATATATTGTTATATATATTTTTACACTACTTGATGGTGAGTTATCTGTGTATCTACTTGTGATGAGCTGAAATCATATATTGAAATTAATGCCAGTGTTTTTAACATAAAATGGTACTTCAAGTCTTCCCGTTTATTTTTTTTTAATGAATGAACGATTGAATACTATAAAATGTTGCAAAACCTCTTTAACGTGTGCAATTTCTGAGAAGAAAATTGTGAATTTAGAAAATAAAATGAATTAAAAAATGTATAATATAAAGTACTCCATCGGCTCTTATTAATAGGCTTAGGTTTAGGAAATGGTGTAATTTATTTTTCTGGTTCTAAATATAAAACTTACTTGATTTTATGGTATAATTATATTACAAAATAAGTTTTATATTTAGAACCGGTAAAATATTTTATAAGCTTAAATTTATATTTATCTTAACATTTAATGTATTTTTTTAATTTTATTCTTAATTATTTATTCTTTCTTATTTGCTCTACTCTTTCTTATACATTTTTTCATACATTTTTTTAATTTTTTATTTATTATTAGGACATATTTGAAAACAAAAGTATACTTCTAACCTATTTATTATTTTTAATTAATTTTAGAATTTTTTGATATACCAACAATAATTGAACAATATCAAACATTTTAATAATGTATTATTATATTCAAAATTGTTTTTTTTAATGATTTTTAAATTAGAAGATTATGGTAAGTGTGACGCTTTTAACACGTATCTGACATTGTGTTACATACAAAGGGAAGGAGGGGGGAAGGGGGGGGGGAAGGGGGGGGGGGAAATCCAATTGGCTGATTCGTTCAAAACTCTTGATCCGATCAGTTAAAAAATTGATTCATTTATTCATTGGCTTGACCTGCCAATTCATATGGGCCTCTTTTAACCCAACAACAGCAACCCAGATTGGGCTTTGATTCTACAATAGTTAGTGTCTTAGTGTTAGTCTATAAACCGGGTTGGGTTTTGCTGTGTGTTACATTACGGAGGTATTTTGATAAAAACTAAATTATAATTTTAAAAATAATTTTATAATATATGTGAGAAGAATTTTGTCTCAATTTACATTAAAATTTTTTTCTGAGCATTCCAAACACTAGTAGGAAAATTCATTTTGATGACTTTAGGTAGCCAGGCTCAATTTTAAATTTGACCAGGCTAGAAATTGGGCCGAATTGGGTCCTCTGACTAATATTATGTTTAGTCTCTAAAATTTAAAATTAGTAATTTTGATTTTTAAAATTTAATGTCGTTTTGATTTTAGTTTTTAAATTTGATTTCATATTGGTTTGTTTAAAGAGTTTTAGAACTGGGTTTCAAATTTCAAGTATGAAAACAAAAAATGAGATCAAATTTCAGGAAATAAAATAGTATTAACCCTTTTTAAAAATAAAATATATTAAAACTTAAATCTGATATCAATATTCTGACCACTAAAATCACTTTGGACATAAAAATAAGAAATTTTAAATTAATGAAAATTATGTCTTAAAAAAGTGTATTTGTAAAAATTTTAACCGCATATATTCAATTCAATACATATAAAATAAAACCATTTACAAAACAAAAAGTAAAGAGAGGAAGATTTGGAAAAAAAATTAATTTCAATCCACAGTAGGTATAGATTAAAATCAAGTGTTGCCGACGCTGTTCATATTTGTTAGGTAAGATTTGAGTCCTGTGTGTTGGTAGAAGTCGAGGTTATTCAAAATAAAGCTTCTTTTTCAATAAAAAGCTAATTTCTTTTTCAGTTCGTACGGGCCAGAGCGCTTACCCTACCGCCTTTGATGTGATATCCGTAATTATTAATTAAAATAAAGCTTCATCGAGAATCAGGGTTCAAAAAATCCATCAAGCAGTGAATGTGAGACAGTAATTTAAGAGTTAGCACATCAGATTAGAATTAAACCGATAATTATTAAAATAATCTAATTTAATTAAAATATATAAAAAATTCATATTTAAATATAATAAGTTAATATTTAACCTTATTTAAGATATATAATATAAATTCTTTCTTCTTTTGACATTTTTCTCATTTTCTTCACGTGACCCATCCTTATTCCCTTATTCTTTTTAACTTTTTTTTTTTACTTTATGGCTCGAGTCTTTAACACTCTAAAAGCTATACAGTGCTAGACTTTCTTCCTCGAGCATCAATTTGTGTCTTCATTTTTCTTTATTGTGCGGGTAACCATTTCTCTCGCAACTTCCATGAGTTCTCGTTTAAGATCTGATCGGCTATTACCAGAGGAGAATGGTGATGACAGAAAAACTATCACAGCATGTGAATGACGGTGACCGTCACTTTTCTTCCTTCTTGCTTTCTTCCTCCTCTCCCCCTCTCCCCCTCTTCTCCTTCCTCATAAGCAACCCAGTGTACTGGCGGGTTATCCTAGTTTTCTCTAACTTACTCTTGTTCAAGATGGGTTGTAACGAGTTGATTTTTTTTGGTTTAGGAGGTGAATCAGACCACACAAGTGACCAATTCACTGATCTCCGATCTGAACTAACCGGTCTAATCTGATTTTTTGAAGACTAGATAATTTTAATCAAACTTTTTGATACATTCATGATATTAGTGTACGTAGGGATTTTGTTTTCTTAAAATAAATAATACACTTTTATTATGTGCTTAATTCTCTAAGGTTTTTAATTAAAGGGGAATTTGGCAATCCTTACAAGCACTTAAAAAAATATATTTTCAGTCAGATAATTTTTCTCATATGCCTAACTCATGCATAGTAAAAACTAATCCAATCACTCTAAACACTTTATAAACCTCATTGGATCTTATTTTAACCTTTACTAGTTGGTGGAAACATTCATGATTTTTTTTTCCCACTTTTATTAGATTGCTAACAACAATCATTTCATCACTTTAATTAAGCAACATGGAGCCGGTAATGTAGTTTCGTTTTATATGGAACAATGATACAAATTGAAATTGAGGACTTTTATAAACTAAACGGAAATGATCATCACTAAAATTTATTACACGCAGACATTAAAACACAAATGCAGAATGACATGTAAAACTGATGAACACTAAAACTTATCACGCACAGACATTAAAACACAGATGCAGGATGACAAACAAAAACTGTAAAGATGAACCCAGAACTGCTACTTAGATCGTGAAAACAAACCAAACATTGGATTAATAGTAGTAAAACCTCCATCTATAGCCAGATTATGCCCACTTACGTACTTGGATTCATCACTAGCCAATTAAGAACAACGCAGCTTAAGCAACTTTTTCTTGTCGCAGATATATCCCTTCCAGATTGGAATAAACACGAGAGCAACCTTCATCACGTAGTTTAAAATACTCTTTTGCAGGTTCGTTTGCAACAAAACACGGAGACGAACAGTTAACTCGTATCCCATATTTCCCAAGCTCAGCGGCTGCGTTCTTGGTGAGACCCACCAAGCCATGCTTAGAACTGGTATAAGCGTGTGTTGTAACCCCTCCTACACTTGAACAAACACTTCCCACCATTATTATGCTTCCGTTTCTTTCAGGAATCATAACTTTAGCAGCATGCTTGGTTCCCAAGAAAGGACCCGTTAGGTTCAAACTAAGAACGCCTTCAAATTCGCTCACTTCGTTATCAATAATGCTTTGCTTAGCTTCATCTATTATGACAGCATTGTTTATCAATATATCAAGCTTTTGCTGCTTAGAAATCACAGTTTTTATGGCAGTTTCAACAGCAGATTCGTTTGAAACATCGCAGTGCACATACGAAGCATATTCCAGTCCAATGTCATTGCATACTTTGCTTCTTGCCCTTGTTCGTCTCGAATGTCTATGATTATCACTTTTGCTCCATGTCTAGTGAAGAACCTTGCTATGCAAGCTCCAATTCCCCTACTACCACCTGTGATCAAAGCTACTTTCCCTTGTAATCTGCACATATATCCACGGTGTCAAGGACAACATATATATTTGAAAAGACACAATATTTGAAAGACGACCTTGTGTGTACCTTGGTGTCTCTAGAAGGACCTGTGGAAGACCAGCCATATTTGAAAGAAATCGCAGATCGTGATAGCTTCAGTGAGATTGGGAAATATTGAAAGATTAAACAGTTTATGAAACTAGCTAACATCTTGTAACTAGCTAGATGCAGTTGGTGGACAGTATTTTCAGAGGGATCTTTATTTCTGGAGTTAAAACCGACAAAGAAAAAAGAGTGGTGACATTTTTGTAATTAAACTAAAATGTTACGTCATCATTTATGTCAGTTAGAGCTAAATACCAATGTAGAGAATATCGATCATCTTAGTTAATGGCAATTCAATGTGTTTCCCGGCTCACAGCAAGCTGCATGTTGCCCCGTTTACACACACCAAGCATTAAGTTCCTTTAATTTTCTGGTAAACTTTCTTTGTTTGCACTTTCTTATAATTCAGAGTTCGTGTATGATTTCCTGCACTATGGCTCTGAGATTAAGCTTTGTCAGAGAAACAAACCCGGTATTTCCTTCCTCTCTCTCTCTCTCTCTCTCTATATATATATATATAAAGTGTGTGTGTGTGTAAATATATATATATATATATATCATTTCCTGCACTATGGCTCTTACATGAGCATAGCTATATATCTTTGCTCTTTTAGGTACTTTTCGCCGGAAATCCGAGTGTGAAGGAAGTGATACTAAATAGGCCTTACAAGCTGAATAGCCTTAATTACGAAATGGCCTGGTGAGTTCAAACGTTGGTTACTTTCCCTAATTTCTCTTTCAAGTGATTACATATGTTCCTTTTTTGTTCTTCTTTTAATTGTGCGTTGTTTTACTTAAATTCTATATAAACTATTATAAATCTCAGAATCGTAGATTTAACACTTCCATAATCTTCACTGAGATCTCTTAACTTTGACAAACGATCTGGTCTTCACTGTTGCCGAATATATATATATATATATATATTTATATATAATTCTATTGATGGTTAAATTTAATTAATAAAATGCCCCTCCTTTCCATGAACTTGAAAGTTTTTTCCATACAGAAGCTCAAGTGATGGGAAACATCTTGGAGAACAGTAGTCAGTGCTTGGGATCAAAAACATTTTTTTTTTTGAGAAGTTACAAACCATCATACACACACGTAGACATTATGTATGTATTTGCATGTATATATTTATATTCACAGATATTCTGGCAAACAAACAATTGACGGATAACCAGTTATAATTGTTTTATCTTTTTCTTCTTCTTTTTTTTCCAGATTTCTCAAATGACGCAGAATTTGACATTGCATGAGAAAGACCCGTCAGTTAAACTGGTCATTTTGCAGGTAAATGAGCAGCGCAAAATACAAGTGCAACTATATATACAGTGTTTTTTCTCGTTAAATATTATTGACTTCTTAGTATATTATACTACCAATATAATATTGTCAATAAAAGTTGTGGTGGCAGGGTTGTTTTCTTTTCTCCCAATATATTGCAGGCTAATGGAAAAGCATTTTGTTCCGGTGGTGATCTAGTATCAATCGTTACTTCTTCCATTGTAGGTATAGAGTTCAAACAAATAAACAATAAATAAAATTTAAAAATTAAACAATGAACCTTAAAAGGGAAATTTTCAGCACACAGATAATAATTAGAATTTCACTTTGACATCATTGAAACTCAGACATTGGGCTGATATATGTGTATCTGCTGATTAGAATCAGGGCACTGGTCTTTTGCTATGCTTCATTACAAGAAACTTCTCACACTCAGCTACCTACTAGCGACCCACAAACAACCTGTGGTGAGCTTCCCAATCCCCAAATTATTTTCTATGCTTTAAGAATCATTGTTTAATTAAGTATGGAAATGAAATACGAATTGAATGATTGTTTAATTAATTAATAATGGAAGGTGTCCCTGATGAATGGAATGGTTATGGGAGCAGGAGCTGGTCTCTCCATGAACGGAACCTTCAGGGTTGTCACTGAAAAAGCTGTATGTTGTGTTTCGTCTTCTTTTCTTTTCCCAACATTAAAATTCACAATTGACATGAAATCACAACTGAAGTATCATTTGTTTCATAGGTGTTTGTTATGCCGGGGGCATCTATAGGATATTTTCCAGATATGGGTGCTATTTACTTTTTCTCAAGGCTTCCTGGCCATTTTGGAATTGTAGTTTATCCATCTTTTCGGCTAGTTGTTACATTGTTGATATCTTGGTCACTAATTTTTAAACATATGCATCTAACTTTGTTCCTGTTATCCTCTCTACCCACAATTTGTAGAATTAACATTGACTTGGATGCCACATGTTTACTTGAATCTCTGTATAAAATAGGATAAAAACGTTTGCTTTTGAAGCTAAATGAAACTTTTATGACACTAGGACGAAAGGCTTAACTTTTAACAACTTATTTTACATCAGTTGGTACTGATTTTGATTCTGCAATATATATAGGCGAGTACTTGGGATTAACTGGGAGGCATTTGAATGGAGCAGAAATGGTTGAACGTGGCCTTGCTACTCATTTGTCCCTTCCAAGGTATATATATACCTCTTACATTCTACACAACATAATTTAGGATTTTCTCCATGCCAATAATACCCTCCAGATGGAAACAAGTGAAGACAATTGTTTGATGGGTTCCATCACAAGTGGGCCCACCAAACATCCATCTCCATATATGTTTATCTCCTTCCAGATTAGGGAAATTAAATGAGACGCCTAAAAGGTCTTGAACCTTAAGAGAGAAACTTAATGTGTGCGTTCATATATGTATTAAGAAAATTTACTCACTTTGCTTGTACGTGCAATAGAAACTAAACTTGCTGGAAGGTGCCCTGCGATCTATAACAACATCAGATAAATCAACAATTGCTGCAGCAATTGATAAATTTAGAGAATTAGCGGTTTTGAAAGAAGGGGGCCCTCTTACTAGGTAATAAATTTCTTGGTTATTATGTTCTCTGATTATTATATGCATGCATACGTTTTCTCTTAGCTTTAATATGCTATGCCTTCCACTTGTTTATCTCATATCGATCAGCAAACTAAACAGATTGGACACTGTTAGAGAGAGGATAATTGAGTCATTAGTTAAGTGAGATAGGCCTATAAATAGGGTCTTAGTGCATGGATTAAGGGTGTGAGATAATGTAGTCTTCATCATAGAAGGGAGAGGTTAACTTGGGTCTCCCACCTCAAGAATCCTCATAGGTTATGGGGTTTGTTCATCACCCTTGTGTAAGGGATGATTAGTGTTAACCCAAGTGGGTTACAGTGATTGTATGAGCATATGCTCTATCATGAATAATACATTTGATTTCCATATTTCTTCTTCTTATTTCTCTCAAATCTCCAAAGTTAACATGGTATCCATAGCAGGTCATCTTTTGGGCAAAAAAAAAAATTACAAAAGCCCAAGAAAGTGATTCTTGTTTTGCCACCGCTCCTAGTCCAGCTGTTTTAACGGCCCAATGGATTCAACATTTTCAACGATGCGTTTTGAGGATTGCTTGAGGAAACCCTAGCTTTCTTGTTTCGCCGTGGTCGCAGCTTCATTTCAAGACGGTCCCTGTCACCTTGTTGTTTCCTGTTGCCACCGTCAGAGTCTGCGGAGGAGTATAGGATTTGTCACTGTGAAGGCTTGATTCAACGTCGCTATCCATTGCATGGCATGTCTGAGTCACCCTGCGTATTCGTTGCCGTCCAACATTTTTCTAGCAGTGCTCTTTGCGACCTTGCAAGTTCGGGTTTCGAATTCCAGCTTCAACTCAGAGTCATGGTCGAGAGTCGTCGGATGTCTGACGGCAATAATGTTGACACGCCATTAAAGACAAGTTTGTCACCCGCCATCAAGATTTGTCTTGAAGACCAAAGCCGTTAAGCGGCCCACGTTCATGGTTCTATCTCTATTATTATTGGACTTCTTTCTCTAGAATCTCCACCTACTTCTCTTTCTTGGGGGCCTTGGAGGAAGCTATGTGCCCTCTGAGGTAATCTTGGTCTTTTTCCTCCGTCGTTCTAGCGGGTTATTTTGTGTGGAGGACCGTGCATTGGTCGCCGATGCCAGACACTCACATTGCTTCCAATGAATCTTCTGTTAAAGACAAATCTCCCTCGAAGAATGATTTCACTTTGAAAGAGGCAATCCAAAACAGATTCTGGGTATTCGTCGCCATGGCTAGTGGGAGGCATCTCTGAGAAATCTCAGGGGCTGTCAATGAAGACGATGGGGTGTGAGAGTTCATTTGTGACACCCAAATGGGTCTTCTCTTTACTCTGTCGCTTGGAGAAATCAATCACAACCGAATCATCATGCCTTTAGCATTCAATTTCCTCAAGAACAAATGCTTTCTTGTTTATTCACTCATGATGGTTGGAGGCTGGTCGCAAGGGACTCCCATCAATATGTATTATTACAACCTTTAGTTTGCATAAATGGGAGTGACAAGAAAACTAGTTTGACAGAAGACAAGTGCATGGCTGATTGCGATTCAAAAGAAAAGAACTGATGAGTATTGTGAAGAGACAAAAATATGAATTATTGTCAAGATTTCAACTTTTATCTTGTAGGGGCTTTGCTTTCTGTATTGCTGCTTGATAAAAGCTTTATATTGGTTGGGTATCCTTTTACTTGTTGAAATCGTGTATTCACAAAGCTACAAAACATGTTTGGATTGGTGCATCTGTTTGGGCATGGGACGATGGACTTCGGCAAGAGTTCAATGACTTTGGCAGCATGAGCACAATGGACGAAGCATTGGTTTTATGATTGAGCCTCCTTATTTCTTTGTAGACGTTTGTTGCTTGATTGGTGATTATTTGTTTTTGAAATTTTGATCTGAAAGGAGCATGAGTCAATGCACAGGGGGCACATCAACAAGTGACTGACTGACTATACCTGAAAACAATTTCCTCTACCTGCAAATTCAAGCACGTCTGAAGAGAATCAACAAATTGGATGTTGGGAAGAGTACTCTGACATCATGTTGTTTTGCTATTGAAATTGCAAGTTCACTTCATGTATAGGTGTGTTAGGAGAGTGTCTCCACACCAAAAGAGGGAGGGTAACATGGTCCTCACCTCAAGTATTACTCTCAAAGTTTGAGGGTTTGTTATCATGTTGTTTAATAAATTGTTGAAAGGTTTTATTCTCTTCACCTCCTTGGTTTGTGTTTGTCAAGTTGATCACTTCAGTTAATTAAGGGGTGCTCAACTTGAGGGGGCATGTTAGAGAGAGGATAATTGAGTCATTAGTTAAGTGAGATAGGCCTATAAATAGGGTCTTAGTACATGGATTAAGGGTGTGAGATAATGTAGTCTTCATCATAGAAGGGGGGGTTAACTTGGGTCTCCCACCTCAAGAATCCTCATAGGTTATGGGGTTTGTTCATCACCCTTATGTAAGGGATGATTAGTGTTAACCCAAGTGGGTTACAGTGATTGTATGAACATATGCTCTATCATGAATAATACATTTGATTTCCATATTTCTTCTTCTTATTTCTCTCAAATCTCCAAAGTTAACAGACACAATTAACAAATGCTTCTCAAAAGGAACTGTTGAGGAAATTATTCTGTCCTTGGTATGTCTCATGCGGCTTTATTATTTGATGATTAATTTTTCTCCAAATCTGAATTACTTAGTTAAGAATATCTTTTTTGGGTGACATGACATCAAAATTGGATCGTAGGAAAAAGAAATAGAAACTGACGGATTAGAGAAGTGGATCACCGATGCATTAAGTTACAGTGCATCTTGTCCTACAAGCCTCAAGATATGGCTTAGATCTGCAAGTACGCGAAGTAATAAGTATAATTAGTATATTAATTGCAAGTTGAAAGCAACTAGGGAACTCAAATTATTGTGATTTCAGATAATGAAATGAATTGATTTGAACGTGATTAGGCGAGAGGAGTACAAAGCATTGAACAATGCCTTAATCGAGACCACAACATTTGCTGCCATTTCTCGCGAAGAACTGTCAGCAACGATTTCTACGAGGTCAACACTATAACAAACACGATGATCGATTATAAGTATATATTTTCGATAAATTTATAGGCTTTATGGCAATAAGTTCAGTATTTATAAGTATATATTATTTATTTATTTGCTTGCTTACTTGTACTATAATAATTTTTTGTCTGTAACGCGCTCTCTTCACAGGGCACAAGAGCAAAGATATTTGATAAAGACAACAAGCCCAAGGTAAACTATAGCCTCTCCTATTCATTTCCCTCCGGTTTTCGGAATTTGAGTGATTCTCTCAAAAAAAATATTTTTCATAACCAATATACGTTATATAAACTAATTTGTTTAATTATTCATGTCTGTTTTATTAGTGGGATCCTCCAAAGCTTGGGCAAGTTAGCGAGGAGAGCGTCAATCAATACTTCAGGAAGGTTGCAGATGAGAATTGGGAGTGTGATCTACAACTGCTACACAGATCAAACATGCCCAGCAAGCTCTAGATAATGGAAAGGGCCGGGCTTTTATCTGAAAAAAGAATATATTATTATATATTGTTGAGCGTTATTGAATTGTAATGAACTGGAAATGGTATTTATTATATTATTACAATTTACATATTTATTTTTGAGAATATATAGATGACAAGGTGCTTAGCAAATAATATGCACACAGGTTGTCTTGTTTGTCTTGACTTCTCTTTCCTCTAGGTGAACACAAGGTATAGATGACATGGCCGATGAAAATCTTCCTCTCTCAAATATATATATATATATATATATGTAATATAGAGACACGGACACTCAATAAAAACAAAAATGTAGCTCTAAAGATGAAATTTGGCAAGCATGTACTTAGATCGATGCTTAATTGCCGGTTCAAATTATGTCGTCAACTTTCCTCGTCACATGGAGCGTTGGGGGCAAATTTGATTGTTTAGGAATATTCACATTGTTCGTCGTATGTGCTTTGAATTTGTTTTAAGTAAGGAATCATTTGTTAGAAATATATGGTAGACTGTACCATCATGGCTCACAAAGCCCTATTGTGTTTTAAAATCAGTATGGCACATGTCCTTGCTTCTCTTAACGAGAATAAAAAGATAGTGAAACAGGCAGTTTCATGTGATTATGACACGAATAGTGAAAGTCTAAAGGTGTTTTAAAAATTAAAGTCATGCACGCTGAGCTTTGTGGATCACCTTGGATATTACTTTCCTTTCGATTATTTAATATCAAATTGAAAACAAATTATAAATTAAATAGCGAACCACCAAAGCCAAAGTATAATGAAAACAGATGGCAAATAATTGTGATAGAAGAATATCAAAAAGCAAGCAGGAAGCATATGCATATATAGTTTATAAGGGAAGGTTCACATTCACGTACGTAAAGAGTAGAGGCAAAGCCATTAATGATGAGAATGAATCTGCTGCAATCTGAGAGAAGCAAGGAGGATAGTAGAAGCTGGTGGCATCAGTAGAGTGACACTGAGGAGGATCACTGAAAGCGCAGACGCAGACCTTACAAGAAAATCAGAGTTGCAAGTTTCTGCCAAGTCTCTGCATTGGCATTGAGGAGGGTTCGACTTTGTGCAGCAGGCCGTGGTGGTGGACTTGATCAAGTAGTTGGGTTCACAATTATTGTCCCTAAACATCTCCGCCAGGAAGGTAATTGGATGGAAGCTAGCCTCCGCAGTTGCAGAGAAGGCGACCAGGAACAGAACCAGACCCGCCTTCATATATCCTCATCGCCTTCTTCTTCTGAGTTTTGATATGTGTGAAGAGACGAGCAGACAGGGAGGCTTATTCATAAGTCAGCTTGGGGAAATATTGTGAAAATGCAGAGCCTTCGCTTCTGTGTTTAGATGCCTTGGGCAGGAAAAGATTTTTCAAAGGAGTGGTGTTGTACGAGTTTCTTTTATAATTATTATGAACATACTCGTCTGGTAGTATTTATAAGTGACTTTCAACATATTTTACACATACCAAAAAAAACCTTTCAGGAGCTAGTTTACACACTGCTGAGCGTGGGTGGAAACCTCCAAATCGTGGGTGGACCAAGCTGAATGTCGATGGAGCGTAGTCTACTATTTACTGTACAGCTGCATGTGGAGGCCTCCTTCGAGACGCTGATGGCCAATTCCTTCGGGGTTTTATTCATAAACTCGATGATGGGGATGCCCTTCATGCTGAACTATGGGCGTGTTTACATGGAGTCAAACTCGGGTGGGATGCTGGCTCTCGTCGAATTATTTTAGAATCTGATTCCAGTACTGCTTTGGACCTTCTTGCTATGGAACCAGATGAACATCATGCTGACTTTGGTGTTCTCAAAGAAACACGGCGAATGCTTTGCTGGAAATGGGAAGTGACAATGCAATTTGTTAGCAGGGATAACAACAGAGCTGCTGATTTATTGGCGAAGGAGGGACTGAAGGCTCTATCTGGGTTCTATTTTCTTGCTTCAGCTCCTGATGCTTTACTACCAATTTTAGACTTTGATCGTTCTACGTTGCATGGCCGTAGTAGGCTAATGTAAGGATTCTCTTTTGATATACAGGGAAAAAAAAACCTTAAACTTCATTAACTCTCGTTTAAAATTCAATAATTTTTTAATTTTATTCATATTTAATATACATTATGTCTCATATAAACAAAGTTAACACAATAATAAATGAAGGGTAAAATTGGACATCCACACAATTTTTTTTTCAGTGCCCTATAAATAGGATAAAAAATAATCTTTTTTCTCTGCCTTATAAATAGGACAAGAGGAGTAAGTATATTATATATAGTTTTTAATATAATAATATTTTATTTATGTTCGTACTAAATATTTTGTGAAATATTTATGTTTATTAGAATTTCGTTTGCACAAGTAGAAGAATAACTATGTTACTAATGAACTGTAAACAAATAAAAAGATAAACAATTAAATTAAAATATAATGAATTTAAATTACCAAATATAGTAATGAATCTCTCTCTCCCACACACACAAACGCACACAGCACTCTTCATTTGGCCCTACGTATATGGCACCACAAGTTCTGTGTTTACTTTGTGTGTTTTGATTATCGTGGGATCCTGCAAAGCTTGGTTACGGAAGAAATGGTAAATCAATGCTTCGGAGAGTTTGAGGATGAGAATTGGGAGTGTCTGCAACTCCCTCGTAGATCAAACATAACCACGAAGCTGTAGATTGAAGCTCATTAGGATACTTGTGGCACATCCAAATCGAAAGCCTTTTGTCTGAAGGAAAAGATATTTTTATTGGTGACTTATTTTAATGTAATAAAATAAATTAAACCATGTTATTGTAATTTGGGGCGTATATGGTTCTTAAAGTCATCGAGTGCATGTCGTTGTCCCCCGAAAATAAAGCACTATCAGATTTTCATGTCGTTTTGCATGACTGCCTCATACAGCAGTCACAAAACCTCCAAAAGTTAAATTTAATTTAGATCGCTTGCATTGGTAACGATCAGTTTATATGCAGCAAGTTCAATTCTAAATAAACTCTCACGTGGCCTTCAAATAAACGAGCCATGGGTAGTGTTGGATGACAACTAAAGAAGGGAGAAGCAATTGCGAATGAATAAAGCCAGTATTGGGACCAATAATGTTTCGTTTTCTCTGTGTGTATATATATATACATATATATAGCGAGTAAGGGAAATTAAAATTGAGGATTTTCATATGTTAAAACTAAACGAAATTGATCATCACTGAAATTTATTACACACAGACATTAAAACACCAATGCACAATGACATAAAACTGAAAAGATGAACCCAATAAAACAGCTACTTCAACCGTGAAAACAAACCAAATATTGGATTAATAGCAGTGAAACCTCCATCTATGGCCAGATTGTGCCCACTTACGTACTTGGATTCATCACTAGCCAAGAACAAGGCAGCTTGAGCAACATCTTCTTCTCGCAGATATATCCCTTCAAGATTGGAGTAAACACGAGAACACCCCTCATCATCAAGTTTGAAAAACTCCCTTGCCAGCTCGTTCGCAACAAAATATGTAGACAAACCGTTCACTCGGATCCCATATTGGCCAAGTTCAGCAGCCACATTCTTGGTGAGACCCACCAAGCCATGCTTAGAACTGGTATAAGCATGAGTTGCGACCCCCCCTACACTTGAACAAACACTTCCCACATTTATAATGCTTCCTTTTCTTTGAGGAACCATAGCTTTAGCAGCATGCTTGGTGCCCAAGAAAGGACCCGTTAGGTTCACACTAAGAACCCTTTCAAATTCGCTCAACTCATTGTCAATAATGCTTGGTTTAGATTCATCTATTATGACAGCATTGTTTATCATTATATCAAGCTTTTGATGCTTAGAAATCACAGTTTTATGGCAGTTTCAACATCGATTCTTTTGTTACATCGCAGTGCGCGTACCAAGCATATTTGGATCCAATATCGTTACATAATGCTTGTCCTTGTTCGTCTCGAATGTCTGCCACTATGACCTTTGCCCCATGTCCAGTGAAGAGCCTTGCCATGCATGCTCCTATTCCTCTAGCCCCACCGGTGATCATTGCTACTTTCCCTTTTAATCTGCAGAGATATCGACCGTGTCAAGAGTAATCTTAGATTATATTAATCTTTTAACAAGCTCATAAAATGACAAGCAGTTAGAATCTTAATTAGTCCATTTGATATTATAAATTGGCAGGTTTGAAAAAATTCATAGGAATCATATGGGAACATGTTATTTCACTAATATTCAGTTGTCAATTTACAAAGAAGAACTAATCAAATTCATGAATTTTCAAACCTCCCAATTTGCAATAGACCCTTACAGATTAACAAGTTGAGCTTTTATATTGTTAAGTCCACTTCATAAGCCTTTTGGTGAGCTAATGGCTCACGGGTTCAAATTTCCCCTGGTCACCTTGAAATATTCTTATTATTTCAATAAGATTCTTTATTTGTAGAGAAGATCAAATCTGTTCCTGCGGAATAATGTCAGAAATACAAAATTCTTCTTGATAACCGTTCATTTGAATCTTGAGGTATAATTATATTCTCTCAAAAGGTTATTCATATCATGATTTAAATTTTAAAAAAAATGTTGAAATACGTTAATAAATAACAAAAGAGGGAAAATATCTTGATAAAAAGATTCAAACATGAAATTCACATGTGTACGTGTGTGTGTGTGTGTGTGTACCTTGTTGCCTCTAGAGCGAGCTGTGGAAGACTTGCCATATCTAGAAGAAATTACAGGTGCAGTAGTATTGATAGCTTCAAATTACTGAAAGATGAAACTATATATGAAAACCTCCCTAACTTTAACAGATATATATACACAAACATCTTAAGATGAAATTTGGCATTAGCTTCAAGGAATCTTCCTCATCTATTCTCGTCACATGGTCGGTCAGAGATAAATAGTTTTGATTAATCTTCACTGGTTCTTTGAATTTGTCAGAAGTTTTCGGGAATAATGACATGGACAGTCGCTTCTTCATTGGATTTTAAAATCATCATATAGTACATGTGTTATATATATGGCACTGTGACTTTAATTTTGCATTTATTTTACTTCTTAGGCTTTATATTAATAAACTAAATTCAAATATAAGTAATTAGGTGGACATAAGATCTAACATATGAATAAGGGGACTAGAAGCTTAGTTAGGCAAACTCTTCGATGTGGTTGTTGACTTGTTGTTTGGTGAGGACAGTCGACTTTGTTATTTGCGACCATTTCGAGTAATTTGTCCTTATCAATATGTGTGAGTGTTCCTCGTACCCCGCATAATATTAAAAGAAATATGCCAATTATATCGTATTTCTTATAATAACAGCACACATGAAATGTTGTTATATAAAAATTGCAACCTGGTCCTTTAAAATTAAAACGAAAGGATAATAACGCAAACATTAACGGTGGCATCAGAAGGTGATTAGTCAGAAAACATGGGCGGCAATTCGATCTTCCTAAATTACTTCTCCCTTTTTTTCAAACTCATTAATACACATGATGAATGAATTTTAAATTGATGTTCAAGTAGTTGAAATTTTGAACAATTCGTAGATTTTAAAATAAAATTTATTATATGTCGTTTATTAATAAAAAAAATTTGTACGCACGTCATGTATATTGATTATTTAATTTATCCTATATTAATTTGATAATATAATTTGTAACCTTATGTTAGAAGTAAAATCTTACGATGTAACATTACAAGTCCACGTCATGTGAAATGCTGTAAAAAAATTGCAACTCAGTGCTTTAATTAAAACTTACGAAACGATAATGACGCAACCATGGTGACATCGGAAGTTGATTGAGTCAGAACGCATAGGCGCCGATTTGATATTCATTGAATTATTTCTTCCTTTTTTTTTCCCAACTCATTCAGACACATGATGAATGAATTTTGAATAGATGTTCAAGTAGTGGCAATTTTAGATTCTTCGTAAATTTTAAAAAGTAAATTTATTTTATGTTTTTTATTAATAAAAAATTTATACGCACGTCATGTATATTGATTATTTAATTTATCCTCTATTATATTTTAATTTAATAGTATAATATGTAACCTCATGTATAATTATTATTTCACTAGTGGAAGTAAAATCTTATGATATTATTTACACGTCTACGTCACATGAAATGAGGTAAAAAATTGCAACTCGGTGCTTTAATTAAAACTTAATCAAAAGGATAATGACGCAACCTTGGTGACATCAGAAGTTGATTGAATCAGAGCACATGGGCGCCAATTTGGTATTCATTGAATTATTTCTTCCTTTTCTAAATTCATTCACGCGTGAGATTAATTTTTTTTTTTAAAAAGGCCCCGCTATTAATTTTAAGATCATTTACAAGTGTAAGACCAATGGCATTACATTCTTGGCACATATTGACACAGCTTTACTTTGTTAAATTTCTACTTTTACCAGGAAAGATTAGAAGTAATTAATATCGTAAAATTAGCTTGGACAAATCATATAAATAGATGTTCAAGTAGTGGCAATTTTAAATGGTTCGTGAAAATTTTTCATCCATGTCCTGACACTTAATTTGATGGTCAAATTTAACTTCCAAATTTAATTTGTCAAAATCATCACAATCAACTTATTATGTGCATAATTGCTGAGGGGAGTAAATAATATAACTTATAAGCAATAATGAAAAGTTTAGTTTAACGATAGGTTCTGGTTAAAAAAAAAAAAAACTCTTCCAATGCTTACTATTATCTCTGGTCTTATTTATAAAATCTCGTTTGTAGTAAATAGGTTTGAGGGGTGTTGGGCATTATTACAAAAAGTGCTTTTGAAAAGTATTTTTCGCAAATCGAGATAAATTCTTTCATATATTTACTTCGTATACCGTAAAAAGTACTTTTAAAATCATGGTTTTGATTATATCCAAATATCCATTAGTCTTATTTATAAGACCTCATTTGTATACTACAAACGAGATCTTATAATTAGGATTGGAGGTAATATAAAACTTATTTGACTAATTTGTATATTAAAAAAGTTAGGTAAGTTAGTTAATTATAAAAAAAATATAACATTTTTTTAAAAAGACCAGAATCATCTTTTCTAATATCCTCCATACTCTTTTACTTGATTATAATGGAGAAAGTATTCATAGGATTAATTTGAAAAAAATTTGATAAATATGAAAAATAAGTCTAACTTTTAGGACTAAATTCAACTTATAAGGATAGAATGAGTATTTAAAATGCATGGAAGCATACAAGCCAAAACCTTGGTTGTTGGCGTCATTAAGTAACTTCTAAGGGCCAGTAAGGGGCGGAAAGAAAAACATTTGATTCGATTTTTTAATCGCATAGCATTGAACTGCCCATCGTAAAAAAAAAAAAAGTTAACTCCAAACACAAATCACATGTCAAATTTGTAATAAATAATTTTTTTTGGCCAAATTAAATATTAAACTTTAATCACAATCACACGTTAATTTGTGATGAAGATGGCGTTCCATGTGATGTACGTCAGAAACGCGTTCGCATTCGTTCATAAGTTGACGTAAAGTGCTAGGTATTACTTAACATTATATATATACACAGACCCCAACCATGCTACTACTTGTAATGGTGGAGTTCCTCACTTTTTCTTTCACTCTTAATTGTGAATTTGTGAGTTATTATTGATTTTCAGAAATATGGCTTTGACTTTAAACTTTGTGAGAGAAACAAACCAGGTATTAATTCCTTCCTTTGATTATGTTTTGGGTAAACTTCATTCTAGTCTGATGTTTCTATTTTACCTTCTTTTTACATATTATTTTGTATTTATATATATTTATATTTTTGGCCGGGGTAGGTACTTTTTGAAGGAAATTCCTGTGTGAAGGAAGTGATCCTAAACAGGCCCCATAAGCTGAATAGTCTCAATCACGAAATGGTTAGTCGTCGAGTTCGCTCCTGTTAATTAGCTATCTCTCATCTATTTTCTCCCACCACATTATTTTCCTTTTTTTTTTTTTGGCTTCTGTACTTGGAATGTGTCATTTTTCTTTAAGAAAAAGACCAGTTGGTGGAAGCAACTTGGAGAACAGTAAATCATTTATTAAATGCTAAATGATGTTGACTCGGATATTAATCAATGATGACTTCTCTCTCTATTTTTCCAGGTAAGTCAGATGAAGGAGAGATTGACGTTGTATGAGAATGAACCCTCAGTAAAACTCATAATTTTAAAGGTAAATGGGCACTTGAAGATTTCTTGACCAATTGATATTTGGTTTAACCTTTTTTAAGTGGTTTTGTGCTATATAACATAAATATATATATATATATATATATGCAAGATGAGTTTTAATTTATCTTGTAAAATGTATAAATAATTTTTCAAACTATGAGCACAATTCTCCAAGTGGGGTTTGTGAGCCTCAAACAGTATTTATAGACTTCTCTCAATATCTTATTGATTAGACGTTGTAATTTATTTTCAATTTTAATACAGGCTAGTGGAAAAGGTTTCTGTGCTGGTGGTGACGTGATATCAGTAATTACTTCTTCCGTTGCAGGTAGGTCGTCCAATATTTACATTCAACAAAAGATAGTAATTTATTGTAGCGTGACATATTATTTTATGGAAAATGAATTTTGTGTGTGTGTGGGGGACTAATCTTCAATGTTCAAAGATATTCATGTTTAATATAACGGTGATTTGAACTAGGACACTGGACTTACCCAGCAAGCTTTTACAAGAAACAACTCACATTGGATCATTTGATAGCAACCTACAAAAAGCCAGTGGTGAGCTTGCTAGTCTCCCCTCAGATTATATATTTTCATTTTTAATTTCCAATCGTACAGTAAAATAGACATTTAATGGTTTAATTAATAATATGAAGGTGTTTCTCATTAATGGAGTGGTCATGGGAGGAGGAGCCGGTCTATCCATGAACACATATTTTAGGGTTGTCACTGAAAGAACTGTACGTTTTTTCTTTTCTTCTCTCACATTTGCTTCGATCTCGTATATTCAACATGTAGGAAAAAGTTAAAATATGATATCTGCATTAAATACGAGTTGAATAGCTCAGATTGAAAATTTTTAACTGATAACTTTTTAACAAAATAATTTTTTTAAAAAACTGAAATTAAGAGATTATCATTATTTTAAATTTTGTACACATTAAAATACCTTTTTTAAAATAATTTAAAAGAAATGTGGACATACGGTCCAAATTCTGGTGCTCACCACCCTCATCAGCACTAAAAGCACTTCCATTTATATAGAGTCATGAGACTAATCTTGTGTCATTTTTATTTAATTAATAAATAGGTGTTTGCCATGCCAGAAGCATCTATAGGACTCTTTCCTGACGTGGGTGCTTCATACTTTCTCTCAAGGCTTCCTGGTTATTTTGGTAATATTCTAATCTATGAGTACATCATCAACATTTAATTTTGACAATTTCTATACAGAAAAATATTATAATAAAAATTATATGAGCAAATTTACATACGCGTGATAATTATATTCCGTGATGCAATTTTCGTCATGCTTACATATCCCTGACCCCATTAATTAATTATTGATACACAATTTATAATATCAAGTTTAAGTGACATTCTCCTCTCCTTGACACCAAACAATTCGGGACTGGGTCAATTGCTGTTCTTCTTTCTCTTAGATCTTTTGCGTTCATGGCCCAAATAATTATCTATTACTAGCTTTCTTTGAAAAAAGAATCATGTCAGGAAACAAATATGGATAAAAACAAAAATTAATTAGATTGGTTTAATTATCCAATTTGACTTCATAAACACTGCAATTTATTGCATTTGTGATGCTCATTTTGATTCTCCAATCTATCTCATATGGTGCATAGCGGAGTATCTGGGATTAACAGGAAGACGTTTGAATGGAGAAGAAATGGTTAAATGTGGCCTTGCTACTCATTTCGTCCCTTCCGAGGTAATTAATACATAACATTATTGTGCTCCTCCACCATCTCATGAATATTCTCTTCTAATCCTCAAGTTGAACCTATAATAGTTTGACATTATGTATTTATTAGTAAAATTCACATCACTTTCCTCCGTGCAACAGAAGCTAAAGTTGCTGGAAAATGCCCTGCAGACTGTGACAACTTCAGATATTTCAACAATTACTGCATTAATTGATAAATTTTCTGAAGTAGCTCATCTTAAGGAAGACAGCCCCTTGAAGAGGTAATTTTGTGGGTTTTTTTCCTTCATATAGTCAGATTCCTTGCCAAACAATCTTTCAATAATTCCTGTTAGTTTACTATCCAATGCGCATGGCACATGTACTTAAATCTTTTCCCAGTATTTCATCACACACAACGATTACAGCCAAATTCTTTTGACAAATTGAACAGACTGGACACAATCAATAAATGCTTCTCAAAACCAACCGTGGAGGAAATTGTTCTATCCTTGGTACGCAGAGTTGAATTTAATGTTCATTTTTCATTCTTAGAAAAACAAATTGAAATCAGGATTTCTCAAACGAAAATTAGTACCTTATTTGAACAATGTCATAATTTTGGTAGGAAAAGGAAATAGAAGTTGATGGAGCAGAGAAGTGGATTGCAGATGCATTAAATTACATGCGTGAATCTTGTCCTACAAGCCTCAAGATATGGCTTAGATCAGTAAGCATATATTCGAAGATGTATATATTATTAAAAATTATATTCAAAAATTACAAATGAATCAAATGAATTAATGTGATTAGGTGAGAAAAGGCAGAGTACAAAGCATTGAACAATGCCTATCTCGGGATTACAATATTGCCTCCCATTTCTTTCGAAGAATTGTGAGCAACGATTTCTACGAGGTCAGAACTGGAACAGATTATACCACTTTAAAATTATTTAAATCTGCTGATAAGTCTTAGCTTTAATTTTCTTAGTCTTCGTTTGTTTACAAGACTTTTTGCCTTTGAACATAACAGGGTTCCAGAGCTAAGTTATTCGATAAAGGCAACAGGCCTCTGGTATGACATCTCATCTCTCTCTCTCTCTCTCTCTCTCTCTCTCTCTCTCGCTCGAGCGCGCACGCACACACACGCAATAATCTTCATTTGGCCCAGCAAAATGGCATCACAAATTCTGTCTTTAATTTGTGTCTCTTTTTTAGTGGAATCCTCCAAAGTTGGAGCTGGTTACCGAAGAAATGGTAAATCAATTCTTTGAAAAGGTTGAGGATGAGGATTGGGAGTGTCTGCACCTTCCTCGTAGATCAAACATAACCAGCAAGCTTTAGATTGAAGCTCATTGCAATACTTTTGCCATCCAAATCAAGAGCTTTTTGTCTGAAAGAAAGGATAATTTTGTTGGCGGGCATTATTAGTGGATTGTAATGTCATAAAATAAATTAAACCATGTAATAATTTGGGATATATATATATATCTTAAAGTCATAGAGTGCATGTCGTTGTCCTCCAAAAATATTTAGTATATAATTGTGGTCTGGTTGTATTACGCAAGTATCATTCAAATTCATAGCTTTACCTTACAACCTGCTCGTTTATCTTAATGTATTATGGCAGCATTTCAGCTAATGAATGTTAGTTGAATTTCGAAACATGAAGGAACACCCTTTTTTCATCAAAATCAAAAATATCAAATATTTCCCAAAAAAAAAATTCAAATCTTCATATCTCGAATAGATAGATATATGTTTGGCCCAAAAAAAAGAATAAATAGTATTATGTAGAGACACCCAACACTTGAAAAAACGAAGACTATTATGTAGAGACGCCCAACACTTGAAAAAACAAAGACAAAAGTATAGTTCTAAAGATGCATTTGGCCGTGTCTTAAAGGATTCTTAATTAATTAGATGGGCGCCAAATTGCCGGGTCAAATTATGTCGTCGGCTTGTCACACGGATGGTTTAGGGACAAACTGATTATTTAATTAGGAATATCTGTATGATATTCACATGACTAATCGTATATGTGCTTTGAATTGTTCTAATTAAGGAATCAGTTGTTAGAACGGCCAATAGGGTAGACCTCACTTATTTCTTCCATTAAAAGATCATTCATAGGATGAAATTTTATGCCTATAATTTTTTATGCGTTGCATAGGCCTCTTCTGCACTGTTTATATTTATATTTGAATTGTCCGATCCAGTTATATAATTATTTTCAAGCAAATCATTATTTTTTTCCAATAAATTGTTAATTACAATATATTGACATCATTTTGCATCTAGTTTTAAAAGTTGGTAAGAAAAATAAGGACCATATACATATGGGGGGACAAGTGGGCAACAAAAGATACATACTTCATTAGCCTTAAGTGGGTCCCACCGTTTCTCAGCCATGGACAACTCGTTATATGGTGACCTTCGCCAGCTTTATCTTCAACTTCCAAGGGTGTTTTTAGAGTAGTGATAGAAAAAATGGCGTTTTTCTTTTGGTGACAAAAGTGACCTAAGGCAATTACAAACTGAAAGCTAAGTTCCTACCTTGGGAAACTCTTTCCATCTATATCTTCTTGGAAGATTCTCATAATTTGATCCGGTGGGGAGTGCCAAATGACGCTTCTTTCTGGCTGTACCGTACTCATTTCAGCCAGGCGATCTGCACATGTATTGCTTTCTCTGTAAACATGCATAAATGTGACTTGCCAATCTTCCCGAATCAGACTATAATAAGCCTTTGTGATAATATATGACAGCCCGGCATCACTTTCCCTTGTGTGATCGATGTGATCAATAACTGTGGATGCATCACACTCTACTAATATTATTCTGAATCCCAACTGCCAACTTAATTAGTTTTATCCCTTCATAAATCCCCCCCGTCTCTGCAGCAACTATATTACACACTCCCAACTTTTTTGTAACGCCTCCCAACCATTCTCCGCGGCTCCCCCTGATAACTCCAGCACGCTATAGGTCTCTTAAAACTGCGGGTCATGTAGCTGCTGGTTCCTCCATTTCCATAAGTGCCAGCAGCATGTGGCAAATCTTTCTGCCCCTTTTCCTTCACGCTGCCTTCTCTGGTTGCCATTGAGGTTTTGTGTGATCCAATCTGCCCAGCTCTTTTCAAAGAAACTCCTTTGCCTCCCTCGGTATAGGTGTCTTGACTCATGAAGTTGATCTAAATCTTAAACGTTAAGTCGGCATATTTCACAGAACCCATAGAAAAAGTAGCTTTCATTTCATCTGATATTTTGCAAACATAAGTTAAGATAAAAGTTAATTAGTGTAATGTAATTTATGTTTGGATTTTTTTATAAAAAAAATCAATTCAACAAATTGAAACTTGTTTGGATGAGTAAAAGAAGTTTACATATAAAAAAATTAATTTAACAAATTGAAACTTGTTTGGATGAGTAAAAGAAGTTTAGATGTAAAATAACTGAAAAAGACATTAATTTTATTATATATATAATGTATATAATTGGATAATTTAAGAGAAATATTAAAATTAAAAGTATAAAAATAAAAGAGATAATGTATTATATATAAGAAAAAATTACTACCTCCATTTTAAATATAAGAAAAATTGTTCGGTTGGATGAGCAAAGGAAAAGCAACTTGTCTGTAACGCACGCACTTCACAGGGTTCAAGAGCAAAGCTATTTGATAAAGACAAAAAGCCCAAGGTAAACAACAGTGTCTCTTGTTCATTCCATCGAGTTTGTGCGATTTAAGTGATTCTCTCAACAAAAAAAAAATAACCAATATTATATACTATTTCTGATGCTAAATATAAGAACTATTTAACTAATTTGAGGAGATTAAGAAAATAAGTTAAGTTAGTTATTTGTAATAAATAAATATTTTCTTTCCTAAAATATCTTTACTAATCAAGTGTATTGACTAGAATTACTATTATTAGAAGGACCACCTTGATAAAAAATGTATCAATATAGAAAATAAAGTAGATTGAGGTCTTATATTTTGGGTCAAAATAAAAATCAAATAAGGTTTTATATCAAAGATCGGAGGTAGTATATAGTAATTTTTTTATTATTAATGTCATTTGATTAGTGGAATCCTCCAAAGCTTGAGCAAATTAGCGAAGAGATCGTCAATCAATACTTCATGAAGTTTGAAGACGAGAATTGGGAGTGCCTACAACTTCCTCACAGATCAAACGTACCCAGAAAACTCTTGATGATTGAAGCCAACTGGAAATGGAAAGGGCTTTTAATTTATCTCAAAAAGAATATTTATTATTATAGATTGTTTAGCATTATTGAATTGAATTATAATGAAGCGTCGTAAATTAATTAATGCCAGTAATTTGGTATTTGTAAACCTTCAACTTAGTTCCTGTGGCTGAAAATTTTCAATTTAATACGTGAGAGGAGTTAGGAAGTTTTCATTACTCACTAACCTTCCGATTCTTATTATTATTCTTCCGTGGGAGACAGATTTTCTTCATCATCATATATAAATAACAATAAAAAGGAATGAGTATTAAAACAAGCAAATAAATAAATAAAAACGTACTAATTCTGTGAATATAGACAGTCGGATCCCAAGATGAAGAGTCCAAAGAAATCCTCATCTTCTACCCATGTTATTGGTGAAAGCCAAACGTCTTTGGGGAATAATTTGTAATTAGTTTTGACTTTGTAAAGACTTAAATTGAGATTTGCAAAATAAACTAAACTGATTTTTATTATTACATCAGGAAGAGGGTTTGAACTTTGAACTTCTGCCTACGTACACCTTATTCTAACTATCCCAGCCAACATGAAGTAGCTAAGACGGATTATTTTTACACACTAAATGAAATTCATAACTAAGATTTATTACATAGAAATTGAAACACAGTTGCACAATGACAAATAGCTCACAAGACGATCCCAAACAACACTACTTTGATCTTGAAAACAAACCAAATATTGGATTGATACTAGTAAAGCCTCCATCAATGGCCAGATTATGCCCACTTACGTACTTGGATTCATCACTAGCCAAATATAGCGCAGCTCCAGCGACGTCCTCTTCTTGCAGATAAACCCCTTCAAGATTCGTATAAACACTACTAGAGAATCCATCACCACCTAGTTTAAAGAAATCTTTTGCAGCAACATTTGGAATGACATATGGAGACACACAGTTCACTCGGATCCCATATTTCCCAAGTTCAGCAGCTACGTTCTTGGTGAGACCCACCAAGCCATGCTTAGAACTGGTATAAGCATGAGTGGCAACCCCTCCTACACTTGAACAAACACTTCCCACATTTATAATGCTTCCTTTTCTTTCAGGAATCATAACTTTAGCAGCATGCTTGGTTCCCAAGAAAGGACCCGTTAGGTTCACGCTAAGAACCCTGTCGAATTCGCTCACTTCATTATCAGCAATGCTTGGCTTAGCTTCATCTATTGAGGCAGCATTGTTCACCATAATGTCAAGCTTTTGATCCTTAGAAATCGCAGTTTTGACCGCAGTTTCAACATCAGATTCTTTCGTAACGTCGCAGTGCACATAGGAAGCAGATTCCAATCCGATATCGTTGCATACTGCTTGCCCTAGTTCGTCTCGAATGTCTGCAACTATGACCTTTGCCCCATGTCTAGTGAAGAGCCTTGCCATGCAAGCTCCAATTCCCCCGGCCCCACCAGTGATTAATGCTACTTTCCCTTGCAATCTGAAAATATATCCACCACAGAAATATTTGCACATGAAATAATATAATAGAAGATAGCTAATTACAATATCTTAATCTGGAATATGATGGAAGAATGAGAAGAGAGCACAGAAACACGGATTGAAAAGCCATATGATACTCGGCGTTTTTCGCACAAAAGCCAAAAACAATTACACCCAGTACTCCAGTAGAGAATTCCTGACATATATACAAATTATTTCAACATATCATTTCGCGTTTGAGTGTGTACCTTGTGGCCTCTAGAGCTAGCTGTGGAAGACTTGCCATGTCTACGAGAATTATAGTTACAGACGCAGTATTTGATAGCTTCAAAGGGACTCTGAAATCTTGAAAGATGAAACCATATAAGAGCCTCCCTGAATTGAATAGATATATAACCACAACCATCTTAAGATGAAATTTGACAGCATGTTCGAGGAATTTTCCTCGTCTATTTTCGTCAGATGGTCGGTTAGATATAAATTATTTGGTTCTGTGAATTCTTTTTAAGTAAATTGTCAGAACAGCAATATAATAATGGCACCCGGGACTTATGGGATTTTAAGATCAATATAGCACGTGGGTTACATGGCACTTTGGCTTTTGTATTCATGTATATTGGTTCTACATTATAATTTAATAATATATATAGCTAAGTTATATAATTATTATTTTATTAATAGAAGCAAAATGTTATGATTTCTTAAGTTATAGCTTTCGGCAATGTATAAAATGGCACACGTGTTTTTATTCGATTTTAAGATCAACATATAGCACATGGATTATACGACACTTTGGCTTTCGAATTCATGTATATTAATTATTTAATTTATTCTTTGTTATATTTTAGTAATATATATATGTAGCTTCTTTTGTAATTATTTCTTCATTAGTAAAAGTAAAATGTTGTGATCTTGAAGTTATACTTTTCGGCAATATAAAATGGCACGCGTCTTTATTCGATTTTATGATCAACATAGCACATGGATCACATGTCACTTTGGCTTATGAATTCATGTATACTGATTATTTAATTTTATTCTATATTATATTTTAAGAATAAAATATGTAACTTCATGTATAATTGTTATTTCATTAATAGAAGTAAAATGTTATGATATTTTTCATTGTTGGACTCTATATAAACCTTTTTTTTTTGGGCCAAAGGACTCTATATAAACATATCATCAACGCATAACACAGTAGATGAAACGTTGTTAAAATCTGCAACTCAGGGCTTTAATTTCGAACGTAAACTAAAGGATAATGATGCAACAATGATGACATGAGAAGATGATAAGTTAGAACACATGGCCATGGGTGGCAATTTGATCGTCCTTAAATATTTCTTCCTTTTTTTTAATTCATTCACATACATGCTGAATGAATTTTAAATATATGGTAATTTTAAATAATTCGTAATTTATTGTTTATCTAATACACCCAATCAGATAACACCTTGAATTTGGTACTATTTCTTCTTCTTCTTGTTTTTTTTTAATAGAAGCTATGCAGGCTTTTTGAGATTTTACATTACAAGTCTACGTTATAGTTTTATAAAATCATCAATTCGACAAGCTTATTCATACGTGTCAACTTAGTTTGGATATTTGGTACTATTTCTTTATTGTTTATATAAGTCGGCCATTATATGATTATTATCAGGCTATTTTATTTTATATTTAACGATCATGCTCTAGTAAAAAAAATATTTAAAAATTATGAAAGCATATAATAAGCCAAAACCTTCGTTGTTGACATCAATAACTGAGATTCAGAAGTTTTGAATTAACCAAAAACGCTTTTTTTAATGAAAAATAACGTGGGCCAAATAATCAAAACCGGTAATGAGCCCTGAAAGCATTTGTTTCAATTTTTAAATAGCTCTGAACTGTTAATCGATTAAAAAAAAAAAAAAGTCAACTTTAAACACAAATCATGTGTTAAATTTGTATTTAAAAAAATTTAACTTTGATCACAATCAGAGGCTAAATCGTGAGGAGCACGCCGCTCCATGTGATGTACGGCAGAGACGTGTTCCCATCCCTTCACAAGTTGACTTAAAGCACTAGGACTCCTTAACATTCTATTCATATATGCACATCCCAACCATATCATTAGAGTTCTGCACTTTCTCGTTCACTCTTGTTGAGAATCAGTGAGTCATTAATTTCCTGAAATATGGCTTTGACATTAACCTTTGTGAAAGAAACAAACCAGGTATCAACTTCTTCCAATGAATTTTTGTTTTTTTTAGCAGACTTCTAATCTGTCGTTTCTATTTCCCCTTCTTTTTACATACCCTTAATAATTTCTATTTCCCCCTGCTCCAAAGAGTTTGAAAACTAGATTATTTTCCTTTTTTAAAACTTATATATCATATACAAATATAATATAAAAAAGATTGAGATTTTATGTTTAAAGTCAAAATAAATTTTTGAACTAGCTCTTATATGTTTTTTCATTTCATACTTTACCATTAATAGAAATCGAGATAATATACGAGAGTGAGAGGAGGCTATATTGAGCAAGAAACATTTTGATATTTTTCCCAAAAAAAATATACTTTTATATTTTTTAATAAAACATTTTTTAATTTGTACTCCTCCCATTGCCTTTTACAAGCACTAGATGTCTAGATCAATAGGCCAGATAAAATGTTGAATAATAAGCCGTACATAGTATTTTATATTGATTTTTTTTTTTGTCGGTGTAGGTACTTTTCGAAGGAAATTCCTTTGTGAAGGAAGTGATACTAAACAGGCCTCATAAGCTGAATAGTCTCAATCACGAAATGGTTAGTCCAGTTTGCTTCTGTTTATTAATTAGCCATCTCTATTCTATTTTCTCCCAACACATTATTTTCTTGGCTTTTTTTCGGCAGATAGGTCAGATGAAGGAGCGATTGACGTTGTATGAGAATGACCCATCAGTAAAACTCATAATTTTAAAGGTACATGAGAAGTTGAAGATTTCTTGACCGTAATCGTTCGTTATTTAGGTTTATTTTTAAAAAAATTTCGGGTGCTGGTGTAATATATGGAAGAGTTAGGAAAACTATAACTCCATAACATAGATAGACTTTTCTTAATTAAATTATACTCTTAACATCGTACTGATGTCTTATGTCTATATTAAAATTAAAGTTGTAATTATATACAAAGCATTTCTGTTCTCTCTCTGTTTTTTTTTTGGACTGAACGTTTCTATTCTATTTGAATGCAGGCTAATGGAAAAACTTTCTGTGCCGGTGGTGATGTGATATCAGTAGTTACTTCTTCAATTGCAGGTAGGTAAAACGTTTAAAAGTCAACATTTTTTTTCTATGCTGCATAAGGTTAAAATAAGCATGTTACTGTTATATATATTGCGTGGCTGTGTGTGATTAATTTTCATTCGAAGTTCAAAGATGTTCGTGTTTAAAATAGTGGTGTGGTTGGAAATAGGACACTGGTCTTATGCAGCAAGCTTTTACAAGAAACAACTCACATTAGATCATTTGATAGCAACCTACAAAAAGCCAGTGGTGAGCTTGCTAACCTCCCCCCAGATTATATATTTTAATTTCTAAGTTCTAATCATCTGAAAGAGAAATTTAATGGTTTAATTAATAATATGAAGGTGTCTCTCATTAATGGAGTGGTCATGGGAGGAGGCGCCGGTCTATCCATGAACACTAATTTTAGAATTGTCACTGAAAGAACTGTATGTTTCATCTTTTCTCCTTCTCTCTTACATGCTCACTTCGATTTTATATATTCGACATGTTTTACAAGAAAGTCGAGTTATTTTGTTCAGGTGAAAAATGAGTTATTTTGGAAATACCTTCTTACTACATTCTACTTTACTGTGAAAGGATTTAATGATAATGTCTGCGAGGGGAAATGTGACAGACGATTCACTTTTAAGACAATTTTATTGCTTCAACTAAGTTATATTGATTCCAATAAATTTAATAGAAGTAACTTATATCTAAAATTGGAAGAAGTAAATAAATTTCAACTTTTCAAAAAAAAAATTGTGCTATGCATATTTTCTTCTGAGCGGAACACATCCTTCATTAGCTATTATACATGGTTAATAATACATAATTAGTAACTAGTTAGAGTAATATTGATATTTATATTGAATACAATTTATTGTGGTCATTAGACTAATCTCGTACCATTATTAATTTAATCAATAGGTATTTGCTATGCCAGAAGTATCTATAGGACTTTTTCCAGACGTCGGTGCTTCATACTTTCTTTCGAGGCTTCCTGGCTATTTGGGTAATACACTAATCTATCTTTCTGAGTTTCTGTCTAGTACTCCATTATCAACATTTAATTTTAACTGTTCGATGCAGAAAATATTCTAATAACAACTATACAAAACAAATGATCCATGTAATCGTGGCTTATATAGATTTTATCATTCTTATTCAAGCAAATATGCTTATTTTGATTCTCCAATTTACATCACATGCATATATAGGGGAGTACCTAGGGTTAACAGGGAGACGTTTGAATGGAGCAGAAATGGTTAAATGTGGCCTAGCGACTAATTTTGTCCCTTCCAAGGTATACATATAAACATATATACAATTTACCCCTTCACCTGCATATAAATATATATATGTATATATTCTCTCCCACAACATGAAACTACAGAATAATGCGGCATTATATATTATCATCACTTTCCTCCATGCAACAGAAGCTAAATTTGCTGGAAAAAGCCCTAGAGTCTGTGACAACTTCAGATATTTCAACGATTACTGCATTAATTGATTACTTTACTGAAATAGCTCATCTTAAGGAAGACAGCCCCTGGAAGAGGTAATTTTGTGATTATTCTGTTTCTTAATATATACACACTTTTCTCATAGCGCAAGACACAACTAAATGATAGCACCAGCAAATAAGCTGAATTGTTATGCATATGAATTAATTATGATAGTGCTTCTTTTGAATATATATGCTTGTGCGTTTTTCCCATCTATTTGATTTGCTTATCTTGCTTTATATATATATATATATATATATATATTAAATGCTTAGGATCATAGTTAATGCACCACATGTGGATGAACAATAAACCAATATTATCAGTCACAAAAAAAGTAGGGATTTCATTGCCGAACAACTTTTTTTTTATCAATTCTCTTGTTAGTTTACAGTAAAAGTTCATTTGACAAATTGTGCAGAATGGACACAATCAATAAATGCTTCTCAAAAGGAACTGTGGAGGAAATTGTTCTGTCCTTGGTACGCATAGTTGAATTTGATTTTTCATTCTTAGAAAAAAGATCAAAATGGGGATTTGATTTCTTGGACAAGAATATCTTGTTTGAATGTCATAACTTTCGTAGGAAAAGGAAATGGAAGTTGATGGAGCAGAAAAGTGGATTGCAGATGCATTGAATTCTATGCGTGCATCTAGTCCTACAAGTCTCAAGATATGGCTTAGATCAGTAAGTACATATACTATGATGTAGCACTATATACTATTAGAAACTGCATTAAAAAAAATTGCAAATTAATGAAAATGATGAATTAATGTGATGAGGTGAGAGAAGGCAGAGTACAAAGCATTGAACAATGCCTTCATCGGGAGTACAATATTAGCTGCCATGTCGCGCGAAGAACTGTGAGCAATGATTTGTATGAGGTCAGTATTAACTCCAGTTCTAAATATAAGAATCATTTTGTATAGTGTGTAAAGGTCGTATAATTTAATTAAAAAGAAGTATCATTAACGTGGTATAGTTTAGTTGTCAAACTGTCCTCTTCACCGCGTGTCCATAATTGTAAGTACCAAGGTATCATGATTATATTCTATTGTGGCAAGCTTTATTTGATTTGAATAAGCTTGGATTTTATTGCAGGGTTCCAGAGCAAAGCTATTTGATAAGGACAACAAGGCCATGGTAAGACATCGGAGAGAGATAGAGGGTTTAATTAGCTTTCAATGTTTGTTTGATTCTGATTGTAATATTGCATAACAATTTTGGTTGATGTTACTTATGTGTTGGGTGTTTTGATTAGTGGGATCCTCCAAAGCTGGAGCTGGTTAGTGAAGATATGGTAAATCAGTGCTTCCGGGAGGTTGAAGACGAGAATTGGGAGTGTCTGCAACTTCCTCATAGATCAAACTTACCCAGCAAGCTGTAAGTGAAGCCATGCGAAACAGTTTTGGAAAGGCCTTTTCACCTGAAAAAGGATATTTGTAATACTTGCATGGGATTAATGTCTTGGATGTTGGGTTTATTATTTTAGTCTTGCTTTAGTTAATAATATTGCACAATTTAGCTTGGACTTGTCGTAGTCGAAAGCCCACATGAATTTTCTAGAATTCTTTTCTAGGTGAAACTGTTAAAGCTTCTGGGCCAAGTGCTGGGTCCAAAACAGGCAGGCCCGGATTCTTGTTAAGCAGAAGATAACCAAATTAAAGAAATGTTTAGATAAAAATCAAACTATAATTTTAAAAATTAATTTTATATAAAAATAAATATGTGAGATAAAATTTTATCTCAACTTATATAAAAATATTTAAAATTTTTTTTTTTTGGATATCCAAACAACCCCTTGTATGAGGTCAGAATATTACAAATACTGTCAAAATGGAATTTGGAAATGTTTTTGATTTTACACTATTGCCCCTGATTTGAAGGAAAAACCTTGACACAATCGGTATTTCAAAATTCTTTTTTAATTACGACATTGTTCCGATTGAGCAATCCGGACCGCTCATTCACACATTCAATCACAGCCGTTCACTGTTTTCCACATTAAGCACCGTCCTCTTCCTTTGGTCCCTCCTTCCTCCTTTCATTTTACGCAAACCGCACCCACTCCAACTTAATAGCACAATGAACATGACAGAAAAATGTCAGAGTGGCGGAGAGGTGGTCACCACCGACCTAAGGTCATGTTTGGTACGTGATATTATGGAGGTTGGTGCTAGGATCGGTATTAAGATTGCCTATTTTGTGGTGTTTGGTAGGAGGAATTGAAGATAACCTGGGACTGGGCAATGTCACAAAGGTGGGATTGTTTAAACCCACCATCCCCCGGTAATGGATTTTCGGTGCTGGGATTGAAAATTTTTGGGACAAAAGTACCCTCACCTTTAAAATGGTTTCGGCGTCCGTCTCCTGCGTTGTTGCTGCCGTCCCTATCGCACCTCCTCATGTCGTCTTCTCCTCTCTCTCTCTCTCTCTCTCTCTCTCTCTCTATATCTTCCTTCCACCGTCGTGTCCAGTCGCATCAAGTCATCTAAACCCCTAATCAATGAAGCTTCAAACAGCCACTGCAGAACCAGAATGACAAATCTCACCAAGAGGAACAGCAGCATAGACATAGAGAAAGAGACGTGACGACGGTGGCGCTGGGAGTTGACGGAGAGAGGCGATGACGCACAATGGAAAACGGAAAATCGAAAGAGTGGCAGAGGATGGTGGGGACGACGGCTAGAGATGTTGTAGAGCAACTGGAACAGCGGCGGATGATAGAGGTGACGGCCACAAGGCATGGGGCGGCAGAAATGCGAGAAGATGAAGGAGAAGAACGGCGATTCCATTCTCACCAATAGTGTTGGAAGTTCAGGCAAGGATATTTTTGCCTTCTCACATTTCAGGTCTAATTATAAAATAAAATTAGTGAAATAATTCCTTCTAATTACTTCATACCAAACATAACCTTCATTCCTAATCCCAGATCCAATCCCAATCCCATTTCCAATCCATTAAAATTAAATCTACGTGCCAAAAAGGGCCTTAGTTCCAGACAATCTGCTCCAACTCTGCCGCAACCGTGGTTCTGTGTTGATTGGAGCAAGGCAGCCGAAAATGGAAGGAAAAAGGAGGGAGACGGTATTTAGTCGGAGTGGAATCTCTCCATGGCTTCCCTCATGATTGGATATTTCAACAAGAACAATAAGATTACCTTGGTCTTTGAACACAAAGTCTCTATGTCAAAAATCATCCTCCTCTCTCATGGAAACAAAGGCTCGAGATGTGCATAACTGATACAAGATTGTAGAAGGGCTGAACTGAATTGAAAAGGCCAATTCTTTTTTAATGTAAACAACGATGCCTTCTTTACTCAATGGAGGCGCAGTGGAGAAAGGGCTCAATAGAGAGATTTCGCACCGATTTGGATCCATCATTTGGATGAGCTTAACTATGGTTTGACAGAGCCCCAACGTCAGACGCAGTCACATTCTAATTCCTTCACAAATGATGAGGGCGCAGTATGCTTTAACATTATACTCCTCCGATCCTTAATATAAGACCCATTTAACTAATTTGATTAGATTAAGGAAGTTAGATAAGTTAGTTAATTATAAGAAATGTGATACGTTTTTCCTAAAACACCATAATCATCTTTCTTAATACCACATCTCCCTCTTCTACTTGATTATAGTTGAGGGAGTACCCATAGGGGTAATTTAGAAAAAATTGATAAATATGATAAATGGGTCTTATATTTAGGACCAAAACCAACTCAATAATTAGGTCTTATATTAAGAACTGGAGGAGTATATAAAGATGCGAATGCTTGTTCCTCTAACGGTAGTGTTTATGTTTAATGTTATATACATTCCTTATTCTTAATTACTACTCCCTCCGTTCCTTATTATAAGAGACATTTGGTGCTTATAGCATGTTCCTATATATAAGAGACACTTAAAAGTTATCTCTACTTTTTTGTGTTGATTTCCTATTTTACCCATATTTATTGTCTCCAACTCACACTCTCTCTCCTTCCCACTTCTCTTTTTTTTAATAAATTACAATTGTTCTCTCTCCTTATTAATGAGGGCATTCTTGGAAAAAAAATTATACTTTTTACATATTAATTGTTCTTAACTAATTTTAACTGTTTTTTTTATCAACGTAATTCGGTTATTCGTCTCTTATAATAAGGAACGGAGGGAGTACTTCCGATCCTACTTATAAGAGCTAGTTAGTTAATTTAAGAAGATTAAGAAAAGAAGTTAAGTTAGTTATTTGTAATACATAGGTGTTATCTTTTCTAAAATATCCTTGCTAATCAAGTGTATTGGCTAAAACTATTATTGTTAGAAGGACTACCTTGAAAAAAATACATAAATATGAGAAACAAAGTGGACTGGGGTCTTATATTTAAGATCAAAATAAAAGTCAAACAAGGTCTTATATTAAGGACCATAGGTAGTATAACGGTAGTTCTATTTTTGCTCGTCACTTATTTTCTGGTCTATGGCTTCAATCAGTTTAACCTATGTCAAAGAAACGGGCCAGCTTATTTCTCTTCTAATATTTTAATCTTTTATTTGTTTCTATATGTCTTCCTTTTCTTCGTACATTTTTATGCTATCTTAATTTTGTTGACTATACACGCACACTCAATGAATGAGACCTTACTTCTGAAACCTATTAGCTAGCTTGAAGTGGCTAAAATTGATTATTTTAATTAATAGATTAAACAAATTGATACTGAAATTTATTACATAGAGATTGAAACACAGTAACACAATAAACAAGATGATCCCAAACCACACTACTTTGATCTTGAAAACAAACCAAAAATTGGATTGATACTAGTAAAGCCCCCATCAATGGCTAAATTATGCCCACTTATGTACTTGGATTCATCACTTGCCAAATATAGCGCAGCTCCAGCCACCTCTTCCTCTTGCAGATAAACCCCTTCAAGATTGGAATAAATACTCGAGCATCCATCATCATCTAATTTGAAGAAATCTTTTGCAGCAACATTGGCAATGAAATATGGAGACACACAGTTCACTCGGATCCCATATTTCCCAAGTTCAGCAGCTACGTTCTTGGTGAGACCCACCAAGCCATGCTTAGAACTGGTATAAGCATGAGTTGCCACTCCTCCTACACTTGAACAAACACTTCCCACGTTTATAATGCTTCCCTTTCTTTCAGGAATCATTACTTTGGCAGCATGCTTGGTTCCCAAGAAAGGACCCGTTAGATTCACACTAAGAACCCTTTCAAATTCGCTCACTTCATTATCTGCAATGCTTGGCTTAGCTTCATTTATTAAGACAGCATTGTTGACCATTATGTCAAGCTTTTGATACCTAGAAATAGCAGTTTTCACCGCGCAGTTTCAACATCGAATTCTTTTGTCACGTCGCAGTGGGCGTACGAAGCATATTTGGATCCAATATCATTGCACACTGCTTGCCCTAGTTCGTCTCGTATGTCTGCGACTATGACCTTTGCCCCATGTCTAGTGAAGAGCCTCGCCATACATGCTCCTATTCCCCTAGCCCCACCTGTGATCAGTGCTACCTTCCCTTTTAATCTGCACACATATATCCAAAGGGTCAAAAGTAACCTTGAATTAAGTATAATGTTTTAAATAACAATTTTTCTTGAGCATTTTCAAATCTCTTCTCATTTTTCATCTTGCCTCACAAATTAACAAGTTAAAATTTCGGAAAATGACAAGTTGATTTCGAGTTTTACCAGTTCTTTGTTTCATATATATTATAAATCCGGGAGTTCGACACTTCATAGGGATACTATGTGAACAAGTTATTTCACTAAAAATCAATTGTCCATTTACGAAAAGGAGGAACTTATCAAATTCATGAATTTTATTAAACCTCCGACTTTGCAACAGATTGATCTGATAGATAAATGAGTTAATAAATTGACAAACTGAGTAGGATTTTAACAAGTTCACCTTGGGTTATAATAATCAAGATGACTAGATAGTGATTTTATTTTGTCTTCTGCTTTCGAATAATCTTTATAGTCATGTAATAAATAAGAAAAACCCCACAGCAGTTAAAATACAATTCGGAGAATTGTTCTAGTTAATGCTATATGTCGTACGATGAATCAGGAAAGAAAATAGATTAAAAAAAAGAAAGAAAGAAAGAAGAGCCATATGGTTTCTGTGTGTGTGTGTGTGTCCGTGTGTGTACATGATTATACCTTGTTGCCTCTAGAGCGAGCTGCGGAAGACTTGCCATATCTTGCAGAAATAACAGATGTAGTAGTATTGATAGCTTCAAAGGGACTCTGAAGTATTCTTATTTTGAAAGATGAAACTATCTATGAAAACCTCCCTAACTTTAGTGCATATATATACACACAACCATCTTAAGATGAAATTTGGCATCCTCTTCGAGGAATCTTCCTTATCTATTCTTATCACGTGGTCGGTTAGAGATAAATTGTTTGGTTCCAAGCATCTTCACTGGGTCTTTGAATTTGATTTAAGTAAATTGTCACAATTTTTCTCTCGAAATAATGGCACACTGGTGCTTAATTTATTGGATTTTAAAATCAATATAGCACATGGGTCATGTGGCGCTTTGACCTTTCTATTCATTTTAATTTAATTTAATTCTATTGTTTTAATTCTTCTATTTACCACTTGATGAAATTAGTGGATTTCAATTTTTTATTAGTATTTTTAGTTTACCAATTATCAGTATAAACTTTTTTTTATTACATCAGTATTATAAACTTTTATTGTTGAATATTAAAACAATTTGTTTAAATATTTTGTCGTTTGCTGTTTATTTTTTTGTAAAATCATCAAATATATTTTGAACAAATTCACGCATCACGCTCCATAAAATATTTATTTTCAGTTTTTCATAATTGAAAAAAAATTCTATGAAATGTATAGTGATTTATTTTATTTACTATATATGTACATATTAAATTACATTTTAATAATATGATATTATATGTCTAGTTTCTGATTACAACACCGCACACACACACACACACATATATATATATATGTGAAACATTGTTAAAAATTGTAAACTAAAGGATAATGACGCGACAACGGTGACATCAGAATAAGATGACTGGGTCAGAAAACAGGGGCGGCAGCAGTTTCATCATCTTCCTTAAATTATTTCTTACTCTTTTTTTTTTAATTCATTCATGCCTAAGATGAATTTTTTTAAAAAAAAAATTAATGAGCTTAAGCAACAATATTATATATAAGATCATTTACAAATGTAAGACCAATGGCATTGCTTTTTTTACATGTCCAGATACAGCTTTATTTTGTTAAATTAAGAAAGTTTGGAGTTCATATATATTGTCAAATTAGGATGGTCAAATCATCATAAAATAGATGCTCAGGTCATGGAAATTTTAAATGATTCGTGTGAATCGTTAGTACATGTCGTCGATGAAAAGTAAATTTGTCATATATATCCAAAATACTCAATCAGATAACATGGAAAAAATAATCAACAATCGATGAAATATATAGAAGTCAGATAATAGGAGTCGATCTTGCATCGTATGATTATTATGCCATTTTATTTCTATAAAATTCTATTTTGATTTTAATATATTTATATAATTTGTAAATAATTTATTTCAAAAATAAGCATTAAGTATCATATTTAATTTTGTTTAATTGGAACTGTAGAGTTTGTTTTATAATTATTAATCAAAGTAACAGTTGACTCTCATATATAAATGATGACCTTTATCATATAAAAACCATTTTCCTAAGAGAAATATTTTTATATCATTACTACTGTTTTTTTCCATTATTTCTAATGTAAATGTCGTGAAGTTTTGTTGGTTAAATTTGATTTCGAACTTTGTCAAAATCATCAGAGTCAATTTTTTATATGCTTAATTGTTGGCGTGATTAAATGATGTAACGCATATGAATAATATGCCAATAAGCAGTAACGAAAAGTTTAGTTTAACGATTATATGTTCTGGTCAAAAAATTATTTAAAAATTATGCAAGCATAACAAGCCAAAACCTTGGTTGTTGGCATGAGTAATTGGGACTAATAAGTGTTTAAATAACCTCTTAGACAGTGGGCCGATAAGGGCAAAAGAATTTAAAAAGTACTAATTAAGATTCCTTAAAATTATAGAGATACGTATATATGCGTGTGTGTGTGTAGATCCCAACCATATCATTACTTGTAAGGATCGAGTTCTGCACTTCCTCGTTCACTTTTAGTTGAGAATTTGGGGGGTTAAATCTTCTGAACTATGGCTTTGACTTTAACCTTCGCAAGAGAAACAAACCAGCAGGTATCTATTTCTTCCTTTTTTCTTTTTTCTTTTTTTTTTGGATAAGCTTCTAATCTGTCATTTCTATTTCCCCTTCTTTTTACATGCTATTTTAGTCACTTGATTGGATTCATCAATACTTCATCCTTTGACGATAATTAAACCCGTATGTTTGTACGAAACCTGAAATAAGCTATGTTGTTCACATCTCATAAGTAGTGTAGCTTTTAACCCCCATTTTTTATTTATTTTGAAAACTAGATTCGTTGGTCGTTAGTTACAAAGGGATTTGAGGGAGAGAACTCGGGACTTGATCACTTAAACTTACCATTTACTTGTTATGAGATTTTTTTTTATAATTATATTCATTTTTAGGACTACATAGTGATTTTCCCTATATATTTTGTTGATAATACTCCAATAAAAATTATTAAAAGGAGGGTTATTTTTTTAAAATAACTACATATTTTTACATATAACCAACTTATCTAATTTTCATAATCTATACAAATTAACCTTTATATTTAAGACAACCAAGTACTTATATTTTCTCCATCTGATTCTCCCTCCCTCTGGTTTCTTAAAAGACTAATTTTTTTTTCTCCCCTCACCTCTATTTTTTGAACCAAACATAGTTTCTCCTACCTTATCCTCCCCTCCCTTCTCCTCTTTTTGAAAACTTTCCAACCAAACAGTACGCTAATGTAAGAAATGATAACAGGTTCGTGTCGTTCCTTTGTCATTAAGTTTTCCCTTATATATATTGTACAAGATATCTAATGAGGAATAGTTTGCCCAAAAAAAACATATAATAAGAGAATAAAAATTTAAAATATAGTGTGGGAGAGGGAGAAGGTGGGGAGAGATGCTTAGATTGGGGAGTCTGCCACATGCACGCACCTGCTTTTGTATTTTCATTTCCTTCATTTGTGATTTGAAGAAACTAGGAGCAAGAGATATTTTGATGTTTTTCAAAACATACTATTTAAATTTTCTATTTTTTAATTTTTTTACGCTCTATGGCCTTGTCGTCTGGTAGGTACTTTTCACAGGAAATTCTTGTGTGAAGGCAGTCATCTTAAACAGGTCTCATAAGCTGAATAGTCTGAATCACGAAATGGTTAGTCGAGTTTGCTTCTGTTAATTAGCTGTCTCTCATCTATTTTCTCTCAATACATTGTAATCTATTCTTTGGATTCTAATGTACATAGAAGCAAAATACTAAAAACAATTCACTTTACTCTTAAATATATCTAAAATTCCAAATCCAATGCACTTTATTTATTAAATTTACAGCTTCTTTCAAACTATATCTCTATTAATGTACAGGCTAGGGGAGTCAGCTGCCCCTTGTCAACTGCGCCTTAATTTTGGAGTTCTTCTCAAATATTTTTTTTTTTTGCTATTCTTTTAATTATTAAATTCTAAATAAAATGAGTGACATTTAGATATTTTATTTGAAAAAAATGGTTTAGTTTTTAATTTTTTAAAAATTTTCAAAGATTTTACACCCCCAACTCTTAATGTACGTATTAGACGAAGGGTTTTCATATGAGACAATTTTCATTATAAAATATTGAAGAGGATATGCCAAGAAAACCAACATATATTTTTTTTATATAAATTAAATAACTAAATCAACTAATTTTTTTAATTTTTTTAAAATTAGTTGTCTAGCTTATTAACGATTATTGGATGGAATATATTGTTTGAACTTTGGACTTCCTATTTATAGGTTTCTATACAAAATTTAAAAAAAAATCATGAATAGAAAATTGCGTAATAATTAGAAGCCAAAGTCCTTGATTTTGACTCTTATTTAGAACAATTTTCTAGTCAAGATTAACTCTAATTTTTTGAAATTTTCCCCCATACAAAAGATTCCCATACCTGTCCATATGAAAGTGTCAATTTGTCTACAATTAAAAGATCAGCTGGGGGAAGCAACTTGGAGAACAATAAATCATTTATTAAATGCTAAAGGACGTTGAGTCGAACATTAATCAATGATTTCTCTCTCTATTTTTGCAGATAAGTCTGACGAAGGAGAGATTGACGTTGTATGAGAATGACCCATCTATAAAACTGATAATTTTAAAGGTAAATGAGCAGTTGCAGATTTCTCGACCGTATAATATAATATCTTTCATTGTTTAAATTTAAACAAATTTTGGATGCTGATATAATAGAAGAATTAAGAAAAATAGAAGTATAAGCATAATTCTCATATAGGGTATGAGTCTCGAAGACTCAAACGTTCTTCAACCCGATAAAATATAACTCCATAACATATATAGACTTTTCTTAATTATTTCACCCAAAAAAAAAAAAGACTTTTCTTAATTGAACTATATTCCTAACATCGTACTGATATCTTATGTCTACATTAGTAGTTGCAATTATATACAGAAAGCATTTCTATTGTATTTGAACACAGGCCAATGGAAAGGCTTTCTGTGCTGGTGGTGATGTGATATCAGTAGTTACTTCTTCAATTGCGGGTAGGTACAGTGCTTATTAAAATTCAACATGTTCTTCATATTGCATGAAGGTTAATTAAAAAAGTGTTACTATTATAATATATATATTGCGTGTCTTCATGTGATTGATCTTCAAAGATATTCGTCTTTAAAATAACGTTGTTGGAAATAGGACATTGGACTTATCCAGCAAGCTTTTACAAGAAACAACTTACATTAGACCATTTGATAGCAACCTACAAAAAGCCAGTGGTGAGCTTTCTAATATGCCAGCTTAATTAATTTCTAAGTTATAATCGTATGAAAGAGAAATTTAATGGTTTAATTATTAGGGAAAACCATATTGAAGGTACCTATACTTTCTCTCAATTTTTAATTTGGTACCTATGTGTTTTTTTCCCTTTAATTAAACATTTAATTTTATCTTTTTAGCAACATTAGTTCTTATAACTTTGTTCTATTGATATTTTTAGTCTCTACATAAGGATTAATGATGTTAATAGAGGAAAAATAAAGATTTAGTTAAGAACAAAAAACACATAGGTACCAAATTGAAAATTGAAAAAAAGTATAAGTACCTCCAATATGGTTTTCCCTAATTATTAATATGAAGGTGTCTCTTATTAATGGGGTGGTTATGGGAGGAGGTGCCGGTCTATCTATGAACACTAGTTTTAGAGTTGTCACCGAAAGAAGTGTATGTATAATCTTTTCTTTTTCTCTCATACTTCTTTTGATCTTATACACTACCTCAGATTCTAATTGTACGGCCTCATTTGTAGTCTACGAACGAGATCTACAAACGAAACCTTATAATTAGGACTGAAGATAGTATATTAGACTTGTTTTAGAAGAAAGTCATGATCTTTAATATAAATCGGTTTTCATTGCATTTGTTTTTGCGGTATTTAATGAATTATTTTGAAAATGCCTTCCTACCACTGCAAGTATTTAATGATAATATTTGTGGGGACAAATATAAGATATGCATTCAATTTTAAGACAATTTTATATTCCTTCAGCTAATTTAATTACATTGATTTCAGTAAATTAGAAGTAACTTATATATAATATCAGAAAGAGTATTAAAAAAAATTAAAAGCTGAACTATCATAATTTATTTTGAACAGTACACAACTTCCATGAGCTGTTATACACATTAGTAATTAATAATTAATAACTAGATACAATAGTATGAATATTTATGTTGTGGTCATAGGACTAATATTGCATTATGTTTTAATTAATATAGGTGTTTGCTATGCCAGAAGTATCAATAGGACTTTTTCCAGACGTGGGTGCTTCATACTTTCTCTCAAGGCTTCCTGGCTATTTTGGTAATATTCTAATCTTTATGTCTGCTATTCCATAGCAACATTTAATTTTGACAATTCAATACAGAAAAATATAATTCAGCTAAAAAATCAGTCAATTCATGATATCAAATGAAACCACTGTAAATTAGACCAAAGCCGTTCAGCCAAACAGACAAAAAAAAAAAAAAAATCAGTGAACCGAACTTCAATCCGTTCCATTAGACTCTAAAAGTCGAACAAAATTGAAACTGATTGAAACTAGTCAATGCAACAAAAAATGAGAGTCTATTTACTGGTAGAACATTCTCCTCTTCTCAGTTATACCAAGCTAGAGTCTATTGTAATTGTGATAATTATTTTAATTGGGGTTTCATATATAGGAGAGTACTTAGGATTAACTGGAAGACGTTTAAATGGAGCAGAAATGGTTAAATGTGGCTTAGCAACTCATTTTGTTCCTTCCAAGGTATGCCTGTATGTGCGCATAATATAATATTGTATCTCTGCTTATTGCTGACATTACATTGGAACCAGTAAAGTTCACATCTCTTTCCTGTGTGCATCAGAGCCTAAATTTGCTGGAAAATGCCCTACAGTCTCTTTCAACATCAGATATTTCAACAATTACTGCATTAATTGATAAATTTACTGAAATCGTTTATCTTAAGGAAAACAGCCCCTTGAAGAGGTAATTCTGTTGTTATTTTGTTTCTTACTATACATGAGCTTTTCTTATGGTATGAGACGCAACTAAATGATAGGACCAGTGCTTTTCTTATAGCATAAGACACAATGATTACAGTAAAAATTCTTCTGACGAATTAACCAGGCTGGAAACGATCAACAAATGCTTCTCGAAAGGAACCGTGGAGGAAATTATTCTATCCTTGGTATGCATAGTTGAATTTGATGTTCATTTTTCATTCTTAGGGGGAAAAAGTCAAAGTCGAGATTTCTTAGACAAGAATATCTTGCTTGAATGTCATGATTTTCGCAGGAAAAGGAAATAGAAGTTGATGGAGCAGAAAAGTGGATGACAGAGGCATTAAATTACATGCGTGAATCTTGTCCTACAAGCCTGAAGATATGGCTTAGATCAGTAAGTATATATGCGAAGATGCGTATATCATTACAAATTACATTCCAAATTTACAAATTAATTAAGTTGAATCAACGTGATTAGGTGAGAGAAGGCAGAGTACAAAGTATTGAAGAATGCCTTAAACGAGACTACAACATTAGCTGCCATTTCTTGCGAAGAACTGTCAACAATGATTTCTATGAGGTCAGAACTATTTGACAAGAGATGTCATTGACTTTGGTGTTGTTTAATTGTTGAACTGTCCTCTTCACTTCTCATAATTGAAAGCATCAATCTATCATAATTATATTCTATTGTGGCATGCTTGATTTAATTTGAACACCTCTAAAAAGCCTGGATTTTCTTGCAGGGTTCAAGAGCAAAGCTGTTTGATAAGGACAACAAGGCTATGGTAAGACAGAGGGAAAGATAGAGGCTTTCAATATTTGATTCTGATTATAATATTGCATAACAATTGTGGTTGATTTTGTTTTGTGGGTTGGTGTTTGGATTAGTGGGACCCTCCAAAGCTGGAGCTGGTTACTGAAGAAATGGTAAATCAATACTTCAGGGAGGTTGAGGATGAGAATTGGGAGCGTCTGCAACTTCCTCTTAGATCAAACTTCCCAAGCAAGCTGTAGACTGAAGCCACGTGGAACAGTAATGGACGGGCCTTTTAGAAGGATATCTATAATATTTGGATAGGGTTAATGTCTTGGGTATTGTGCTTATTATTTTAGTCTTGTTTTAGTTAATAATGGTGCACAATATAGCAAAAGAATGATAGCGGTCATGTTACCTTTTATGTAGAGAAAGTAGAGGAAATTAAACTGATTTTTATTATTACACCAGGAGGAGGAGGAGGAGGTGGTTCTGAACTTTGAACTTCGACCTTCACCTTATTATTCTATCTGAGCTAGCTTGAAGTGACTAGGACGGATTATTTTAATAGACTAAACGAAATCCGATCCATAGCTAAAATTTATTACGACACAGTTACACAGACAAATAACTAACAACCGATGGTCCCAAATAACATTACTTTGGTCTTGAAAACACACCAAAAATTGGATTGATACTAGTAAAGCCGCCATCTATGGCCAGGTTATGCCCACTTATGTACTTGGATTCATCACTAGCCAAATATAGCGCAGCTCCAGCCACATCTTCTTCTTGCAGATAAATCCCTTCAAGATTGGAATAAACACTAGAGCATCCATCATCATCTAATTTGAAGAAATCTTTTGCAGCAACATTGGCAACGAAATAAGGAGACACACAGTTCACTCGGATTCCATATTGGCCAAGTTCAGCAGCCACATTCTTGGTGAGACCCACCAAGCCATGCTTAGAACTGGTATAAGCATGAGTTGCAACCCCTCCTACACTTGAACAAACACTTCCCACATTTATAATGCTTCCTTTTCTTTCAGGAATCATTACTTTGGCAGCATGCTTGGTTCCCAAGAAAGGACCCGTTAGATTCACACTAAGAACCTTTTCAAATTCGCTCACTTCATTGTCAGCAATGCTTGGCTTAGCTTCATTTATTGAGGCAGCATTGTTGACCATTATGTCAAGCTTTTGATGCTTAGAAATCGCAGTTTTGACCGCAGTTTCAACGTCAGATTCTTTTGCAACATCGCAGTGCACATAGGAAGCAGATTCCACACCGATATCGTTGCATAATGCTTGCCCTAGTTTGTCTCGAATGTCTGCGACTATGACCTTTGCCCCATGCCTAGTGAAGAGCCTTGCCATGCATGCTCCTATTCCCCTAGCCCCACCTGTGATCAATGCTACCTTTCCTCGTAATCTGCAGACATAGCATGAGGTCGGTGGACAATTTTCACGGACCGATTTTTACCTTACCTTGTGTTTGCAAAAATTAGATTAAATAAAAGTCATTTTTCCTACCACTAATCTAAATATACACGTAATCTTAAATTAGAGAATCCAAATCTTTTACATTCATACTGTGAAGACATACAGAATATTTGAATAAAAATAAAAGGAAAGTTAATTTGATGATTGATTACATGAATACATAGATAACAATAGATCCAATTTCAGTGCGCAAGAAAGAGGGGTTGGCTTCCTTGCTCTCTTGCCGCTCCCCATTCGCGCCTTGATTCCCTTTTGAGACACACACATACACATTTTGAATGAACAAAGACAAACTTATCCTATCAATATCATAAGATCCCCACAGAATCAATATGATATTTGTTTGTAAAAAGGTTCAAAAATATAAACTGGAAGAATTTCACTAAGATAATTAAATACGCCACAGGCTTAAGGACCAAACTCTGTGTGTGTAAAATTATAATACTACTTCTGATCCAAAGTATAATAGTTAGTTTATAGTCCAAAGGTAGCAAATATATTTCATCACGAGTAATAATAAGAAAGGTGTGGTACATGTTATAAATTTTACCAATCATAGTTTAAATTTAACACCATTTCACGTTAGAATGATTTGAGAAAAAAAAAATTCAGCTCCATCAATCAAATTTCATACAAAAGTGGAGAAATGCGTCATAAAAGGCAGAGTGAGAAAAAGAAAAGTTTAGTAAATATGATCCCTCCACTAATCATCTTTTCCCTACCTAAGGTACAATATGCTTTTCTTTACGCCTACATGTTCTCTTCCCAATGTCTTGCCCATCGCCATTCATCAACCATCAACCATCCACCACCCAATACTCTCTCTCTCTCTCTCTCTCTCTCTCTCTCATTTCTGCAAGTCCAAATATCGACAACCCAAGTCACTATTCTAATTTTTATATTTTATTTTCCATATTCGGCGTCTTCCTAAGATTCGGCCGATCAGAGAAAGGCTCTCCTCTTTAATGAATCATCGGCTTTGGTCCAGGCATTCGTATCTGGCCACAAGAAATGGGAACCAGAAAGTATCAAGCTATTACAGATTTCCCTTCTTTGCATGGAGATTTTTATTTTCCGCTTCTTTTGTTCTCTTCTCTTCTTCCTCCTCCTCCTCAAAAGTCAAAATCCGCTTCAGTTTCCGGCTCAAAACAGCTCAACTCAATCCAACTCCAACTCATAAAACGGGTTAACCAATCAGTCCGAGTCGGAAAAGAAAATAGATGAACCACCCAAACAGTTAAAATACTATGAACAACAATTGTTCTAGTTAATGCTATATGGTATGATAAATCAGAAAAGAAAATAGATGAACAAAAAAGACAGAGGAGCCATATGATTATATATATTTCAGTGCGTGTTTATACCTTGTTGCCTCCAAAGCGAGCTGCGGAAGACTTGCCATATCTGCAAGAAATTACAGATGCAGTATTGATAGCTCCAAAGGGACTCTGAAAACCTTAGAAGACGAAACTATATACATATATACACACACATATGAAAACCTCCCTGACTTACGTTAAGGATGAGAATGATGCACAGATGCCATTATTACTGGAAACACTGTACCCATTGTCAGGGAAGCGCAATGGGCTTAATGCAAGCGTCCTTGAAAGTGATGTCATCAAACAGGTCTCATTTTCAATGCTAAATTTTTATGAAATAAGAGACAAGGATTTTGAAGTTGATAAAAAAATACTGCTTAAATTTAAAAATCTCAAATTAAAAATTATTATAAAATATATTATCATTTGTTTTCCAAGTATAATCAATTATTATTAAAATATGGCAAACTAATTTAAAATTTTAAAATTAAAAAGTTATTTTTAGGATTTTTTTAAAAAAATAAAGTTGATAAGACCGTAAGAGGACAACGGAAGAGATGGAAAATCAGTTCTGAAGGTGATGTGACTATACATATAATTTACGATCCGATTTGCTAATATTGTGTATTTATCACTTAAAATAATTGATGTGTGTGCGTGGGAGTCAAAACTTGTTTTCCTCCGCGTTGTTTTCTTGTTTTTTCATTTTCTCTATATCCAAAAAAGTGATATCAAACAGGTCTTTTTTTTTAAGCACTGGAACAGGTCAGGTTTAGAATGCTGAAAAAAAAAAAAGGGATACGAAGCACCAAGGAGGCAAGGACTTTGAAATAAAGCAGTTAAAATGACAGCTGGGGGGGGGAGTGAGACCCAAAGGTGATGGGGAGTGGGGAGGGGGGACTATACATATGATTTACAGGTAAGCATCCATGAGATGGCACTGAGACTTTAAATTTTGAAAGGATTAGAATGAAAATTTTTTTAAAAAAAATAATTCTTGGAAGGGTTAGAATGAAATTTTTTTAAAATAAAGTTCATAAGACCGTAAGAGGACAACGGAAGAGACGGACAATCGTTCTGAAGGTCATGTGACAACGCGTTTGTTTGGTTAAGCGGTAATAACTCGTTTAAACTCAAATAAATGATTATAGAGTCTATTTATCTTGTTTAGGGAAATTTTTTTGAATTCCCGGTTAATAATGATTTCAGTCCCAATCGCACGTTTGAGGATAAGCTATTGGGAGTAGCTTTGCGATTGGAAAATCACGATAGAGGTTTCAACATTTAGGATTTCTCCTATTTACCCTTATTAATAAGTATTGTCAAATTAAAATTATATTTAAATAATAATCATTAATTATAAGAATTATATTAAATTATATTTCTCTTATCTACCCTTATTGTACTTATATGTTTATTAGTGATTTTGATAAATAAATCCAAACATAATCCTATTCTCAATACCACTAATAAAAAAAAGTATCCGAACAAAAATCACAATTAGCCAACATTACTTTTAACCAGTGTCACTTGTAAAAATTACAATCACGTAAAATCACAGTTGTTTATCATTAATCTAATGGGCACTATGCATATAATTTATGATCCGATTTGCTAATATTTTGTATTTATCATCTAAAATATGGTTTTTACTTAAAATAATTGATGTGTGCTCGCGTGTGAGTCAAAACTTGTTTTCCTCCTCCACGTTGTTTTCCAAAAAAGTGATATCAAACAGGTCTTCCTCCACGTTGTGCTCGCGTGTGAGCACTGAAGCAGGGCAGTTTAGAATGCTGAAAAAGGAAAGAGGATATGAAGCACCTAAGAGGCAAGGACTTTGAAATAAAGCAATTAAAAGGACAGATGAGGGGTGGGGGGAAGTAAGACCTAAAGGTGATGGGAGTGGGGACTGTACATGTAATTTACAGGTAAGCATCCATAAGTAGGTGCTGAGACTTCCATTTTTGGAAGGATTTTCCTCCACGTTGTTTTCAAAAAAGTGATATCAAACAGGTCTTTTTCTTGTTGAGCACTGAAGGAGGTCAAGTTTAGAATGCTGAAAAAGGAAAGAGGATATGAAGCACCTAAGAGGCAAGGATTTTGAAACAAAGCAGTTAAAAAGACAGATGAAGGCAAAAAAAAAAAAAAAGGTAAGACCTAAAGGTGATGGGGAGTGGGGACTATACATATGATTTACAGGTATGCATCCACGAGTGGGTACTGAGACTTTAAATTTTTGAAGAATTAGGATGAATTTTTTTTAAAAGAAATAATTCTTGATAACAACTGAGATTTCACTATTTATTATTATGAAATTTGTTGTTGCAAGTTATCTTCTTGTTATTGAATTTTTTTTAATAATTATGTTCTTTACTTAAAATTTTATAACAATTCTACCAAATTTTTTTAATTTTAATGCTAATATAGTATATTTATTATTATTTGAATTATGGTTTTTATTTCAAATAATATATATAGATATAATTTTAGTTATTATGGGTTCTTTCTTGTCTAAAATGTCAGAATAATCTTTGATTAAGGAGAATTTCACTGAAGGACCGCAGAACACAATTAATATCAAAGAGCCCCCAAAACTTTCTGAAACCTCACTACAAGACCAAGGGACAAAATTGAAATTAAAATTTAGAGTGAAATTACAATAATGCCCCTTCTTTTTCATTTTATTAAAAAATAAATATTAATCGGAGATATTATTCCGACCACCGAAGATCGGAAGTCCGGCCACCGGCGCTCAGGTGGCCGAATTTTTTTTTGTTTAAAATAAGGTGGCCAAGGGAGGGTTTGAACCCATGACCCCTTGGCACACCAAAAAGTTTACAACCACCAAACAAGCAACCCATTCAAACATAAAATGCAAATAAAAATATATATATATAACAAAACAAACGTAACTGTTTGAGTATAAATGAACAAGTGAAATTAGACGATTTACAAGTAGAATTCATCAATTTACAACAAAAATTAGGCAATCTACAAATAACATAATAGAAGTCATAATCC
>NW_021636799.1:0-87520 GCF_004799145.2 Neltuma alba
TTTTTACAAATAACTACTTAACTTCTTTTCTTAATCTCCTCCAATTAGTCAACTAACTCTGATAAATAGGACTGGGGTAGTATTATTTAAAAAATGATTAGCATATAAATTTATGTATACCACTTATAGTAAGACAAGGAAATAAGGTATATATAATCATGCTTAATAGAATGACTAACACTATATGGTCTATTTTTGTGAAATTATAAAGTCAACAATTTTTTTTCTAATGAAAAAACACTAAATCACTAGTGATGTCATAGATGAAGCCAGATCTGTGTTTTGTAGGGATTCGCAGTTGTGCTTAGCTACACCTTAGAGATGATAACAAAAATAGTTGACCAACTTGCCAAGCACTGTTATATCACGTGCTAGATGGAAATTACCGAGCCTTTAATCACTATTCATCTTTTCTCAGTTGGGATGGTTGGTGACGAAAGAAGGTTGTCTTTTGTTGTTCTTGTTACTTTCTTAGTTTAGGTTAATAGCTCAGTTTTCTCTAAAAAAACACTGAATGAATCACAGTCCTAAACAAACAAATATCTTCCCGAATTATTAATCAAATATGTGTAGACAAACCAATTACCGGAAGGCAGTAAACCAAGGAAATAAGAAATTAAAAAAAACTATTAAACTACTCTCCAGTCCTTAATATAAGACTTATTTAACTAATTTGATTAGATTAAGAAAGTTAGGTAAGTTAGTTAATTATAAAAAATATGACATGTTTTTTTTAAAAAACCTAATTATCTTTTTGATATTCTCCCTCTCTCACTTATTTGATTATTTGGTTGAAAAAGTATCCATATGGGTAATTTAGGAAAAACTGATAACTATGAGAAATAAGTCTTATATTGAGATCAAAATTAACTTAACAATTAGGTGCTATATTAAGAACCGGATGAGTACTTCATTAGTGAGAAAAAAATCATTTCTTTTTATAAATTACTAGCTCTTGTCTTTAATATAAGAGCTTGTTCAATTTTTATTTTGATCTTAATATAAGATCTTAATCCACCTACCTTTCATATTTATCCATTTTTTTCCAAAGGAATCTTTATAAAAGTGATAATTTTAGCCAATACATTTAATCAGTAAGAATATTTTAAGAAAGAGAACACATATTTATCACAAATAACTAACTTAACTAACTTTTTTTTAATCTATTTAATTAATTAATTGGTTTTTCTATTAGGAACTGAAGGTAGTAATACGGAAAAAAAAAAGGAGTTTATAAAACATACAATACTAGAACACACAAAAAAAAACGGCTACGACAAGAGAGTTTATCAAGACCTGGCTTATAGTCCTTGGCGAACAATATTCTCTATGGCAAGTATTCCAATTACGGACTAACTAAATTCTTTTTGGTATGTTGACTTTGACATTCAAACTTATCTGCTGAGATCCTTCTTCTCCGAGCCACCTTCCTACAATTTAATACTCCTACGGTCCTAATATAAGACCCAATGACTTATTTGAAGAGATAAGGAAATAAGTTAAGTTAGTTTTATTTAATAATAAGTTTGTTATTCCTAAAATATCCTGCTAATTAAGTATATGGCTAAAACTATTATATTAGAAGTTATCTTGGAAAAAAATGCATAAATATAAGAGAGAAAAGGATTGGGTCTTATAATTAGGACCAAATAAAAAGTCAAATTGAGTCTTATATAAGGACCGGAGGAGTATTTTTTCAAACTTTCTAGCAATATTGACCTGCTATTTTTATACATTTTGCTTGAATGTTTGTTGTTTCCTTATAAAATTCGCAAACCAAAACGCTTTCCTACAGCAATGCATAAGACCCAAATAATTACAATATAATTACAAAATCACCAAGAATAAGTTAAATAATTATATTGTATAATTATTTTTTGGTTATTCCCAGACAAGAATATAGCACGTATTCTGTCCATTATTATGCTGTACATACCATGCATGCATCAAACAGCCTCCTTACGTCGCCGTTTCGGGTTAAGTAACCCTTTTTTGGTTTCTTCGCACCTCTGTGCCCCCTTTCGTCTTTTTACGCTCTGTATGCTTCACAGCTTCACTCCACTACACAGTCCACAGTGTCCACTGACCGCTGATCATACTCACAAAGAACAACAAACGGTTGGAGTGATTCGTCGGCGGGCAGCGGTGGCGCGTGTGGTGAACGTCGTCGTCATCCGCTAGCTGTCAGAGAACAACCGAGAGTGACGGAAACAGATCGTATGGGGCCCACAAGCTATCCAAAGGGCATGGCCTCTTCGAGTCAAGCCTCAGCCATGGCTTCCCCTTCCCGCTCCAGTGAAGCAGGCTCACCGGACCGGGATGAAGATCCCGGCACAAACCTTCCAGATTGTCGCCGCCTAGCCCGTGCTGGTTCCACCGGTGCTCACCCTCTTGACTTCGCCGGCGAACACCAGTACGAACGGCGGCAGTGAGCCTAGCTCGTAGATCCGGTACCGCTTCTGAATCCTCATCCAGTTCTCAAGCTTCTCCGTGTACTTTCCTTCCCTCCATTTCCACAGATCGATCACCATGACGCCGGGTGTGAAGTAGCATGGCTTCCGCCCTCGAAACGACGCCGCATAGGTCGGATTGGACCAGAACTTCGGAGTGAAGTAATTGGTCAGATTGGCGTGACAATACTCGGGCGCGCCAAGCACACGCGTCCCCAAATCGATGTTCCAGAGATTGGCAACGTCATCCACGACGATCAGATCCGAATCGAAGTAGATTATCCGGCGAACTCGGCCGGTAGGAGGTCGGCGCGAGATACATCCTCGCGTAATTGAGAGGCTGATCGAGAGCTCGGCGAATGGAGTAGGAGATCTTCCCCTTCACGAGGTTCGAGTCGAAGTGATACAGGTGGAAATTGAGATACGGGAACGTAGAAGTGATTATCCGCCGAAGCGCTGAGCGCCGGTGCGTGGTGGCGATGAAGTGGAACACCACATTCTCCGGACAAGACGAGTGCTGCAGAACCGAGAAGACGCCGGCGACGGAACCACGGAGATAAGTGGCATCGAGAGTCATCGCGATGTGAATGACAGACGACGGGCTGTGAGCTCGTTCGTCGAGGGCTGACCACGCCGTTTTAGGACACTCCCTTCCATTGCGAAATGCCGGTGCCTCCCTGAACACCGGGAGCTCGCCTGTGCCATCACAAGCCGGGAAACCCACGACGGCAACGAGAAATACAATAAAAATAAAGACAGTGTGGCAACGGAGTGTCGGTCGGTAGCATGGGGGGGTGCGCGCTCTAAACAGATAAGAAAGGGAGAGAGAAGGAGAAGGCATATTGTTACCTTGAAAAAAGGTTAAGGGTTTTTTGGAATTTGGCATGAATGATTCAAATCGGTGTGGCATGGTGGGGCCCGCGAAAGCGAAATGGGAGGGTTTTGCCAGGCTGGAAAGACGCGTGAATGAGCGGGGTGGGGTGGGAAGAAGAATAGAGGTGTTTCATGTAGGAATCGTGGGAGCGGCGGATTCATCGTAGACATCGGAGGTAAATAATTATCGTCGTTATGTGCCAAAGAAAAATTCCCGTACGCTAAGCGGATAAACAGAACAACCGTACCTTGTCGTTTGACGATGATTGGCGTGTCTAGGGTGATCACGGTGGATGGATGAACGGCTGTGATCTGATGTGCTTTTATTTATTTATTAGTAATATTATGGAGAAAATTCCTTTCGTTTTTGGACTGATATGGAGAAATTATTCAATGACCTGATCTTGGGAGGTCTGCTCAATAATTAAATTAAAAAAAAATTTTTTTGTTGCTCTCGAAATTTAGATTTCTAATGTGTTATACTTCCAATTCTTAATATAAAAAATAATTTTAATTTTAATTTAGTTATAAGTATAAGACTTTAATGTATTTTGTCTATCATATTTATTTATTTTCTAAAAAAAGGTTTTATAATAATTACAGTTTTAGCTAATACACTTAATTAGCAAGAGTATTTAAAAAAAATAACATCTATTATCACAAATAACTAATTTAATAATTTTTTTAATCTATTAAATTAGTTTTAATAATTATATTAAAAGGGAGCCGGAGGTAGTATATTTTGATAAAAATGTTTTAGGACATGTTTTTCTACACGTTATACAAGATTTTCCAGCGGCAACTTGTGTCTTGCTTTACTGGATCATTTCCAAATATCTTTTTTTGCCGAAGGATCATTTCCAAATATCAGATTAAGGGTGGGAGAATAAACAATTTGAATATGACATACTACTCACTCAAAATATATATATATATTATATATGACATACTACTTCTGATTTTAATATAAGACTCAGCTAACTAATTTTAAAAATTTTAAAAAAATAAAAAGTTATATAATTAAAACATATATTATATTATCCTCTGAAATATTTATGTGTATCATAAAAATATAAATTAGTTTATGAGCCAAACAAATTAATTTAGAAAAAAATGATAAATATAATATTTTAAAGTAATTTAATTAACTTTTTTTAATCTCTAAATTAATCATTAGGGTATATTAAAGGCTGGACAGGTAGTATATATGTGTTAGTTTGTTATAGATTTATCCTCATTGCTTATATACGTTTATTTTTAAATAAAAACATTGATGATTGTTGGCGAAAAAAATTGATGATTGTCTTGAAGGGTTGGTAAGGTATCTTCGTTTCAAAATAATTATTAATGTACTATCTCTTCTCTTTAAATTTTTATTTTAATCCTAAATATAAAACCCTAATTCACTTTATTTTTTATATTTATTTTTTTTTTTAAGATAGACCTCGTAATAATAGTAGTTCTAGTCAATACACTTGATTTGAAAGATATTTAGAAAAGGCAATACCTATTTACTCTTCCGATCCTTAATATAAGACATATTTAACTAATTTAATTATATTAAAGAAATTAGGTAAGTTAGTTATTTATAAAAACCATGATTTGAGTCTAAAATTATCCAAACACTCTATTTTTTAGAAAAACCATGGTTTAGGTTTAAAAGTATACTAAGGGGGTGTTTGGATGAAACCAAATCGTGATTTGGAAAAATAACTTCTGGAGAATAGATTTGGTAAAGAATATATTTGTGAAAAAGTGATTCTGAGAAGTGAGAGATTTTGATAGTTATTACCAAAAACACTTTTTACATGTAGAAATTACCAAAAGAGTATAAGTTAAATGATAATTATATAAGGGATAGATTTTATGATATATTTTGATTTGAAGAAATAAAAAAGTTAATGAAATAATTTTTACTAACATAATTAATAATATATAAGATAATATAATTAATACATAATTAATATGTGTATATATATTTATAAAACATGATATTAAATATGTTTATAGAAAAATGAATTTTTTTTGCTAACAGAAAAATATTAATTTCTTTAAAGATTTAAACATAAAATCCCATAACATTTTTCACAACTAGCTTTTGTATATAACATACTACCTCCGATGTTAATTAAAATTAATTAATTAATTGTCACCACATGTATATATATTCATAAAACATAAGAGTAAAAATATTTTTGGAGAAGATGAATTATTTTGTTGTGTAATTATTTGAGCAAATGAGGAAAGGAGAAGCAATTATTTGAGTGGGGCTATTTGGTTATCTGTGATGGGCCCACCGTAAGCTTCCAATAATTGGAGCTAAGAAGCAACTCTAATCTGCTTCTAATAAAACCATGGTTTGGGGGTTTAAAACCATGGTTTGCTCCCAAACCATGGTTTCTTATTTCAGGGACTGTTTGTTGACATTTTTCCCAAACCATGGTTTGGGGTACTTGCCAAACATGCCGGTAGTCAAATAATGAGGGAGTATGGAAGAATGTTTCCAACTTGCAGAACTAGATAATTAATATAAGCATTTCATGTTTATAATTTTAAGATAAAATAATATTTTTGTTGAAAAAAATATTTATTTTTCTAAAAACGTGTTATTTTTATGCTTTATAAGTATATATACAAATACTAACAATTAATTAATTATACTTTTTATATATTACTTATTTTCTTGGCAAAAATAATTACTAGCAACTTTATTATTTCAAATGAAAATATAAACTAAAATATAACTTTTATATATTATCCTATTGATTTATACCTTTTTAGTAATTTGTATATATAAAAAGTGTTCCTGATAATAACTATCCAAACACTCTCACTTTATCATAATTGTTTTTTCACAAAATCTATTCTTTAAAAAATCTATTTTCTCAAAATCTATTTCTCAGAAACTATTCTCGAAATTATGATTTGGTTTTATCTAATCACCCTCTTAATTTCATCTTTTGTTTAACTGATACATTTCTTGGAGCTGAGAATTTCTCCGCCTCTTCTTTTTTTTGGTTGAAAAGGACAAAGAACCTTCAAAATAATTTTAGAAATTTGAGGCCCTTACTAGTGATTAACTAACTCATCAAATAGGTCCGAAGTACTTTCCATAACTCTCCTTATATTTTATTAGTTCTTTCTCGATGATTTTTCTTGGCCAGATCAAAGTAATCTTCCAAGGACTGGATCAATGAATTTATCTCCTATCTTGAATTTTTTTGTTAGGCATGTTCATAGGTGATGCATATGGACAAATCATTGAACTCAACATTGTGGAGTCAATTCCTAGGTCTACTAGAGTGTATTGTGACCATATACAGCACTCTTTTGATCCAAATTATAAGAACTTTTTAAGGAAAAATTTTTTTGATTCATTTTATATGACATTTTGATAATTTTAGTGAGTACTAAATATTTTTTTATATATATGTCCATATTTAATTAGATTAGTGAGAGAGAATAAAAATTAATTTGACATTGAAATTCATTGTACTTAATAAAGGTAAAATTAAGAATCATTTAAATTTCATGACAAATTTAATTCTTTGAACCATTTTTATTAATACGTGTGAATTAGATAGAAACATGTTATATTAATCAAAGGGAGTATATAGAATTCTCTCTCTGTTCCTTTTTATAAGATACAATTCTCTGAAAGTGAATGTTTCATTTTATAAAAATCGCTTTGGAGATGTCTGGATATTGAATGCATTTTCATATTTATCTTCAATTAATTAGATGTCTCTTTCATCTCTTTTTTCAATAATTTTTTCTCGTATCTTTTTTTAATTCATTCTCTCTCACACTTACATTTTTTAAAATCAAGGATTTTTAGAGAATTGATTATATGTTTTTGCATATTTATTACTGCTAATTAATTTTAACTAATTTATTAATCCAAATTATTCGATTAATCGTCTCTTATGAAAAAAAAAGAAAAGAAAGTAACGGAGGGAGTATTTTATTAACCATGGATGACAAATTACAAGTCCAAAAATCAAAGTAAACACATTAATTAGGCATTTAATTTTAATTTTAATAGCATGATCGATCCTTTTGGCTTTTCCTAGACTATTCCCTTCTATCTTATTTATAAACTTTAAATTTGAGGAGGAGTGCAATTTATTTTATAAGTTTCAATTTAGGATTATCTTAATATTTAATGTAATTTTTTTCAATTTTATCTTTAATTATATCTTCTTTCATTTGCCATATACTTTCTCATTACATTTCCCAAAATATTATCTTTCATCATTTTTTTATTGATTATAACGATATATTTAAAAATAAAAATGTAGTTTTAACAACTACTTGTTACTGAAATGGGTTTCACAACTCGTTGCAGTCTCCTAGGCAACTATAAGAAACCTTGTGTTCCCTTTCTTTGAATAAAGCCACCAACTTTAGTTTACACTTGGAAAAATCATTTTGGAGGTATCTATATTTTTTTTTTAAATTTTCAATTTCTTATTTATGTGTTTTTTCTCTTAATTAAATATTTAATATTAGTTAATTAACATTATTAATCCTTGCATGGAGACTATAAATGCTAACAAAACAAAGTTACAAGAACTAATGTTACTAAAAAAAAATTAAATGATTTAAGTAAGAAAAAATGTATAAATATCAAATTAAAAATTAAGAAAAAAGTATAGGTACTCCCAATATCGTTTTTCTTACATTTATTACAAAGTAAACCATGGCTAACCGGTCGCAGTTTTTATTTGGATTCTTAGACTTTTTTTTTTCTTTTTCTTATTGAATCATTTAATTTTCAACTGTCAGATTTATTAGTCCTTGCCATTAAATAAAAATAAATACTGTTAAGATTTTTTGTTAAAAAGCACTAAAACATTTTCACGGTCTGTCTCTTTCCACCATATCCAACCTCTCAGACTAAGCTTTCGTCTATCATTGGCTCAGTCCTCAACATCTCCTTTCCCACCTTTCGAGCTTTTGATATAATAAGGTATAGAATTCCATTGCATTTCCCCCTCCTTAATTCGCAAGATGTTGGGGACTGAGTGAGGAAGGGAGAAAAGCTTGGTCTGAGTGCTTGTTAATGGTGGAAGAGGCAGACCCTGAACATGTTTAAGTGCTTTCTAATGAAAAATCTTAGTAGTGTTTGCTTTTATTTAAGAACAAGGCTAAAGAACTTAACAGTTGAAAAGTAAAAGATTCAATAAAAAGAGGAAAAAAATCTAGTAAAAGCATTAAAAAAAAAGAATAAAAGCATAAGCACCTCCAAGTTATTTTTTCCCAAAATAAATGCGTGCCATCTCAAGGTCACTTTTCAAAATCCTAGTCCTCTTTATTTATGACTTTTGAAAAATAGACGTTAGGGTATTTAATGAGGGCGTTAAAGTTTTTGAGTTCCCACCAACTACTGCTCTTTTCCAGGGTCATTTAACCCAATTGATATTTGATGACCAAACATCTCCTTTTTTTTGTTTGGGCCAAAACCAAACATCTCCTTTTTTTTGTTTGGGCCAAAACCAAACATCTCCTTGAATGTTATCAGAGTTTGTGGGTTCGACTATTAATTTCTCAATATGATGCCTGCGAGCATGAGTTCCTTTTTCAATCATAATGAGGGGGCAAAAAAAAAAAAAAAAGGAGTCCTAGGGGCTGGTTTTTCAAAAATACCCTCATCAAATTTAAAAAATATCCTGCACGATCGTGAGCTATTTTTCTGAACATGCCAAACCCCAGTTTAACAGCCCCTAATCGGATCTCTCTCTATGCTTCGATTTCCGATTTCTGGTTTGTAATTTCAGATTTTCCTCGATCTACAGTCATGAGGCCCCAGTTTATAAATTTAAAATAATTTTTTAATGCCTAGGAATTCATTTTTCTATTATTTCCTTTCTTAGTTTTTTTTTTCCAGATATAAATTAATGTTATAAATATTTTTCATTGCGTTTTAAACAGGGGCGGTTAAAATTTAACAATTTGAGTCATCTATAAATATTTATTTTAATAATTTAGAAGTGTATTAATATATTTATAAAATATTTAAACTAACCTCATCAAATTTTGATTCAAAAATGAGAAGTAGAGAGAGGATTTGGGAAAAAATGGATAAAAATAAGAGACAAAGTATTTGATTATACTTAATGTAATACAAGTAAAGGTAATTTGGAAAAAATAAATAAAGATAAGAGACGAAGTAGATTGGGGTCTTATATTTAGGACCAAATTAAAAGTCAAATAAAGTCTTATAATTAAGACCCGAGATAGTATTACAAATAACTAATTTAACTAATTTTCTTGCTCTACTTAAATTAGTCAATTAGTTTTTATATTAAGAATGTGAGATAGTATTTGGTGTGCCAGAACTTTGAATGTGACATTGGAAAGAGAGAATTACAATCTGGTCTGAAGAAAGGGTAAGCAACGACAAGGTTAAGAATAGGGAATGACAGTAGCTTTTTACGTGTTATTAAAACTTCTTGATAATTAAATTTTTTTGGTCAAATATTTAGGTAATTCTCCTAATTGGAAACAATAAAAAAAAATCATGAAATTATAGGCAGAGCGGCAGAGGCCGGTTCCACAATCTCTGTCCCAGGCCCCAAGAAACTGGCAACTAGCAGGCTCCAAGGAATTGTTCGCTTTATCGTCAGACCAAATTTTAAGGGCACTGTTGTTTTTGTTTTAAAATATTCAGTTGACCAGACCGCGGTTCACATATCAAAACATAATTATATATAAACTTGTGACTAAACTAAAATTCAGGGATAGCTGTTTATGATTCTTTTAATATCACCGCTTTAAAAAAATTTATATGCAACATATTTTCAGTTATATATAATTATATTTTTTCATATAGTTAAGATATATAAATAGAATTTTACAATAATTTTTTAACATTTATTGGCTTTATCTTACTTCCCCCATCTATGAACCCTGATTTTTTTTTTTTTACAGATGGTTTGAACTCCATGCCCTTATTATTATTATTTTTAATATGGGTATGACTCATATTCCGATCCTTTATAAATTTGAGTTGTTTTGGATTAGCTCAAAATAAGTGATTTTGTGTGTTAAGAGATACCACTTTGGTTCTTATTATAAATCACTTATAACTCATTTTAACATATTAAGAAATATATTAAATTGATAATTTTTTTAAACTTACCTTTATTAGAGTGTTTTTCTGTGTCTTTGTCTATATTATTCTCATATTTCTCTCTTTCTAGCTAGACAAATAAGAGTGAAGTTGAAAAAGAATCACTAAATACCTTACAATTCAGATTTTTTGGACTTATTTTAGAACAAATCTTTTTTCCTTGACTTGTAATAAGGACAAAAGTAATAAAACCCTATTCACATATTTATTATATATAATGTAAAATCACTTTTAGTTACTTATTTATGTATTTGTTGATATGTCATGTTCTTAAATAATTCACGTGCTAGCTGAGATGTCATTTAATTTCCAGGCTTAAAAATAGAGTCAGTAAAATCAAAATCAATATGATTTTATACCTTACCTTCACATACTACATCTTGTAACCTACTTTCACCTTCATGTCCTACTTTGGTAGATCATAAAGACACTCATTAACTACCTATCATTAATGTTATTAGTTACTCCTCTGGTCTTATTTATACGACAGAGAGAGAATGTATTTTTTTATCCTATTTATAGGGTACTGAGAGAAATTTTTTATATGGATATACAATTTTACCCCTCATTTAATTATTATTGTATTGACTTTGTTTATATGAGGTATAATGTATATTAAATAAGGATAAAGTTGGAAAATCATTAAATTTTAAATGAGAGTTAATGAAGTTTAAGGTCTTTCTTGGTCTGTGTGAAACATGTTAGAAGTGCCTTATAAATAGGTATTTTTATTCACTCAGCTCCTCATATCTTAGTGATTATAGATTTGAATGAATTTTAATAATGATTTTTGCATTAATGATTATTTATTTTAGTTATTAAGAAATCATAAAGATCAAAATTCTTAATGTTATTGTAACTTGTTATTATTACAATCAAACAATTATTATATTTCTTTTTATTTTGTTATTAGTGATTATTAACGTTATTATATTTTATTATTTTTAATTAAATTATATTATTTTAATATGACCGGTTTGATCTCGAGTTAACCCTAATTTGACCCATTAACTCTTAAACTATTACCTCAACTAGTTTAGTGTCCGATCCGATTTTTTGTTCCTTGGTTGCAATGCAAGATAAATACTCCCTTGTTGCTTAATATAAGATCAAATTTTTTGAATTAGTTTGTTCTCCTCTGGCCCTAAATATGATATTCATTTTGTAGTGTAAATTTCACTATAAATAGGTCTTACATTTAGAATCAAAAGAGTATACTAGTTGTCCTAGTCGTTATCTATGTTAAGTTTGACCACTAGTTGACTAAATATGCTGAGTTGGCGGGTTCTTGTGTCATCCACATCTTTTTTTTTGGGTCAAGATGCAAATTTGTCCTGAAAGTTTTTACTTTGGAGCACTTAAAAGCTTTCAAATTGTAGCAATGTTGCCCCAGCTGTTATTTATATTAAGTTTGACAATTAACTGATCAAATATGTTAAATTAATACGTCCAAGTGTGATTGATAAACCCATATTTTACCATGCTAATCTAGGAAATTATTGGAGTTTTTAGTATCTTTTGTGGGTCAAAATGCATTAATGTTTAATGTTTTGTGATGACAAGAAAAATGCCTAAATTCTAGAAATGACTAAGAAGGACCTAGCTAAACTATGCGTTTTGGGACCTCCTGAATCAGATTAGGGCAATTGACTTTTTGATTTCTGGAGCTGGAGCATATCATGATCATCATCATCACTCTCATATTCATTCCATCTGATATCCAGATTCACAACCTCCATCCTGTCCCTCACCATCATCGTTGTCTTCGCTGCCACCTCATTACCGTCTCAAATCAACATCACTGTCCTCATCTCGTTCACTTTGTCACTTTTCCACTTCATGACTCATCTTTCGTTCATCATCTTCAATCTGATTGTTTCATCCATGGCTGCCGTGATTTCCAGATCAAGTGCGGGGCGTATCTTGAGATGAGTGGCTAGGTTTCTCAGTTCTCCTGGACGTTAAGCCAAGCCTGAGTTTCCACATTGCTAGGGAGTTCCTTCTCATTTGCTTACTCTCCTCTGATTTTGTAATTTGAATGATGTTATGTAATTGTTCAGATTATGGTTCAGGGTTTAACATTAAGTACGTTGCTGTAAAGTGACGGAGATTGGTGGAGAATGATAGGATAATAATTCTATATGCATGAGTTCAGTTGACAATGTGCTTTCTCTAATTAAGAGTACAATTAATCTTGATTCCCTATTCAGGTTGAAATGATTTTTAAGATTAATTCCAATAAGTCCAAAGTAATGCATTGTTATGGTTACTGAAGAGGAACTAGAATTGTTAAGCTTTAGATTTCTCAAGAAATGAGTAACCTACGATTCGATTATTATAATTTTATCTCAGTTGAGTAGTTATAAGAATTTGATCATAGGTGAACTAGTTAGTGATTCAATTCAATTCACATGCATGATGAATTTGGTTGAAGAAACTTCATAATCATAACTGGACTAAGAAGGCAAGGTATAACTTTTAGGGCAACAATTCATCCCATAAGTAACAAGTTCATTTCTGTTCTAATCACTCCATACATAGAGTCTTTAAAAGAAAACCAAAAAAATCACACATCTTATACAGCTTCATATAGATAAACAAGAGAACTAATTCTACTTTAGTTTGTTGATTTGATTGGTTAAGTGGACCGGTTATGTTAAGGAACCGAAAATATAAAAGGGATAAAGGTTATTTTTCCCCCGGAAGTTTCCACAAAGGAGCACTGGTTGCCAAGAAGTTTTTTTAAGTGCAATGTAGCCCTGGAAGTTACAAAAAGCTAGCAATGTGGACCTATTTAGATACAGACGTCACAGTCATTCGCCACATAGGAACTTTTGCCATGCAAGGTCAAAAATGTGGTCCATAGCGGAATAGTGGTCCATATAATCAATGTCAAAGGAAATGTTTTAAGCCTTTTGAGTTGCACTGTATGTATTAAGGCGAGTTTAATTCCCCCAAGCCAGTGAAGGAAATTGACAGAGGGTGTTAATGTGGTGGGGCACAGCATAGAAGACAAGAAATGGGAGATTCAACTGCATCATTTGTAGTGGAGGGAGGCGTAGGTTGTGTTTTTGAGAGGATGAAGTTGAGACACTGAGAAAGATAGACAAGGAAGGAATTGTTGTTGCGGCATGGTGGCTCCTCTTCGAACGTTGTGGACAGAGATGAACCCAGGCAAGAGGTTTTATAGGTGTCAAAATTATCAACAGGTTTGCTTTTGTTATTGTTGATGCTATGTTATAAGTTATGTTAAAGTGATATATAATGCACTGGTTACAATGAATAGGAAAGGGTCTGTGGATATTTTCACTAGCATGATGAGGAGATGGGAGAGAGGTCGAAGGAGGTGATAAATGAGCTCACTGGGCATGTGGAAAGGCTTTACAAGGAAAATGGGAGACAAGGAATGGAGATAATGAAATGAAAGCAATAGTTAGTGAGATGAAGAAAAATGAAAGGAGGCTGAAGGTTGTAATGGGTGCATTGGTGGCAACTTGGGTCTTCCTCATTATTAGCCATATATATAATTAAATAATGGTGATGGCGGGTTGATGTTTTTTGTAATCGGAAAGTATTGTATGAAATGTTATTTGAATTATTTGGAAATAGAAAAATAACATATGATCCCTTTGGTGAATCAGTTGTTGTTATGTTGCTGAACATTTGTGATAGTAACAGGGGAAGTGGAAAATAACAGACCTATAACATTATATTGGCATTTGTGGTTAATAACAATTGGTACCTAATTAGATGCACAATTGATAACAATAAATTGGCAAACATTGGTACAACATGGTGGTCGCTAAAGTGGCCAAATAATAAATAAAAAAAGATGCTTCATAATTGATAGTAATAGAACATTACCTAAGTTGTCTTATTTACAAAACATAAAATGATAATTAGATCTAGAAATGACCCACACATTACATTAAATATCCAAACAAAACCAGCTACGTATCAAAAAGATTGTCCTTCTTGGATAAGAGTCTGTATGAATACAGTTAGTAAACATTAAGGCATCTAATGTTGTCTTTTTTTAGTTTTGGCCTTCTTTCTACTACTTAAGGCAATGAGGTTAGTGTCCTTCATGGATAAGAGTGTGGAAGTTGTGATGGCTAGTTGTCCTTGCCACATGAGACCTCGAAGAGTGAAAGACATATGAGAAGGAGTTGATATAGTTGCTCCATCCCCTTTATATTGAATTTTTCGAGACCCCTCGTGTGTTGAAGTTTGACTCCTGGTGGTCCTGCGCATTTCCCTTTTATTGGGTACAGGGAAGCGAGTCTCAACATCTGCATGTTGCTCCATATACCTAGTAGTTGTGCCCTCGTTAATGACAGCCTTTGAAGGCATCCTAAGCTAACAATAATGCATTTAAAAACATTAAAAAAATGAAGTTATAACATGTGTGTCTAATTATATTAAAGTGTCAAAGTACATAAGTGTTACTCACGTTGTGTCCTTCCACTGTCCAAGTCAACTCTAAGTCCCATCCCACTCTCTATCCTATTCTTATAAAATGCCCTTCCCCCACATGGTCTTGAAGTAGTTTGAGACTCTCCGGTAGGAGCTTCACTTTGGCCACTCCTCGGCCTTTTTGGTCTTGGTGTTTTGAGACTAGATTGTGGTTTCTATTACAATGAAGATAAATGCAAAAAGTGTTAGATAGTTATAAAACAATAATCAGTTAAAGAGTATTGTACTTAAATATGGACAAGTTGCTTTATTATGGCCTTCTTATTGACAAATGATGCATTTGGTAGTGGATCCTCTCTTACTCAATTTGTCAGGTGTAGGCAAAGGAAAATCTGGATTTTACGGAGCACTTTGTTGTGTAGGTTGTCCTAGATTGTCAATTTTTCTTCTCCTTGCTGACTCTTTTGTCTTTATCCTCTTTTTCCTTGGTCTTCTTGGCATGTTGGATAGTGGAGGTGGTTCAACGACTAGATCCTATGAATACCCTAGCATGCCTTGCCCCTCACTGGTTGAATTTTGTCCTATAACTAGCCAAATATGCATCCTGGTAATAGTATTGTGAAATCAGAATTACTGGGTCCAATTTTGCATAATACAGTGCACAAAGAGCATGCTAACTGTCACACCTTAAGTTTATACCAATTAACTTGCCTTGCGGAAGCATTTGGTATCACTTTTGAAGACTACAAGTTATGAAAAATCAATTTGAAAATTTTTTTTTCAAATTACTATTCATTGTAACCTTAAAATGTGGCAAACTTTAAAAATTCATAACTAATTGTAGAAAAATCAAAATAGAGTGATTCTAAGTTCTATGGAAAGCTCTTTGGATAAACTTCTGAGAAAAAATAGCTTCTGGACTGATTTCCTTGAAATTTGAGCCCAGTTTTCTTTGAAAAATTTACTATTCATTTGGCATTTTTGGATTTTTACTTATCTTTGCCTAACTTTCTGCTCGGTTATCAGAATTAGGCAAACTACCTCTCATTTTAAAGAGAAAAATTAGATCTCTTTGCTTACCAAATTTCATAACCTAACTCACTTGTTTATTCAAATGGTCATTGGTCAAACTTTGATCCATTTTAGTTCACTTTTTACCCCTCTTTAAAAGGGTAATTTAACTTAATTGACCATCTATCATCATAACATACTCTCTTAGTTATACTAGCTATTTCTAACATCTTGGGACTATTCTAATCATACTTGTATACTTCTAACCTTAATCATACTATTGGAAACTTAAAGTATGCTTATCATTACATTCTTCCAAAATAGAAAGGTTCAAAGCCATATAAAGTCACTGTGGCTTACTACCTCTTCAAGTAAGGCCAACTCCCTTCCTTTGCCCTTGGATGTTGAGGGCCCTAGGGTTTGTTTAAATATTAGGGTAATATTCTTGAGAATCTTAGTGGCAATTACATACATTATGAAGGTCACACAATACATTGTAAATCAAGCTATGCATGCATACTTTAACTTTATGTTCACACTATGGCAAGGACATATCATCATAACCATTCATGGCACTCAACATAGCATAAGCCAAGGCATAAATTGCATGAAGACAACATCATATAACATAACATACTCATTCACCTCATAACATAACAAGTTAGCAAAACACAGCCATAATCATACAAAGTGAAGTGACACTCTCATAATGGATTGCAAAGCTACCTTGAATACTTTCCTTCCTCTTGACTAGATCTTTGCCCCCTTTGTTGTGTATAGCCTATTAGGCAACTAATGACACAACATTAAGTATTATTACAACTCCATAACTTAACATAACCCCTTAAACCCTTTTTTCTTGATTTTTAAGATTTATTTTTCTAGCCTTGATTCTTGAACTTTCTTGGACCTTTCCTACATAATTTTTCATGTAGAATTTATTTATCATATTATTTTTATGAAGATCCAATCCCTTCTCATTGAACTTGACTTGGCTGAACACTATATATAGTCATAGGGAAAAGGATTTTCAACAAAACTAACATGTAATCACTTAATCCTTAACTTTTAACCATGCCTAATCTTAATCATACATAACCTAAACCCTTCCTATCCATTTTGATGAAATTTGGACAGCACTTCCTCTTAGAAAAATGACTTTCTATCATCATCAAAATAGCATAAAACCAACATATAACTATTATAACTTGAAATAGAAGAGTTGTAGAAGCTTACCTTGCTTCCAAATGACTTTCTCCCACTAAAACTCCTCTCTTTCTCTCTCTAAATGAAAATTTGCAAGAGTTTCCCTACTTGAATGGCCTTGCACGAAATGAACACGTGGGGGGTATTTATAGGCTTCATATTTCCATTAATTTCACACATGCCCTTCTTGCCTAAGACTTGATCTTGACCTTCCAATTTTTACCTCTTTCCAAATGTACAAATCTTAAGCTATGTGGCTTAATATGTTGACACTAGGATGGTGAGTCATTAGGGCTTACGTCATTTCTTCTTATCCATTAAGGTTAATTTGGCATTAATCAAGGTTAACTTTCTTGATTCCTTGATTAACTTGGCTAATTACCCTTCTAGAAGCTTTTGACTTTTCAATGATAGATGGTTGAATCCTAACCATCTAATGAACCATGTTTGCCATGTGTCAAGATCTTATGAAAGATGACTTAACCATAATCATCTTTCCTAACCCTGATTAGATTTTAATCTAACTTGATTATTATTTTCTTTTTCTTTTTATTTTCTTTTTCCCTTTCTTAGCCAATTTGGACATGATATGTGTCCTTGACATTCTGTCAGAAATTTTACCATCCCGGTTGTCCTGACAGTCCACTAAGTCTTAATATAATATTGATTTATTTTATTTGATAGCCGAAAAATTCTAGTATCTTAGAATTCTTATATCAGATCACTATTAATTATGTCTCAGTAAAAGGAAATTTTTTTGATTAATTTTATAATTTTTATCCCCCTATAACTCTTTAAATTGCCGTTTCCGTAAGAACCGACAATCTACCGATATTAATTTAGCTTTAAATTCAATTAAAGCTAACCTCCCCATCATTTAGGGTTGGAAATAATTTTATAAATCTCCACAATTGTAAATGAATTTTCTTTAATTTTTCATAATTTTTTTAGATCTCTAGGTATTTTTAATAATTGATATTGGCCAATTTTTCCTAATTTAGCCAAAATATTAATAATTAAAAATAATTTTCGACCTCTTCCTAGACGTCAAATATCATTTTATGGCATTAATTCTATTTCTCATGATTTACTGGAAATTTTTAAGATTTTCGGACACTAATTATGATAATGCCCTTTATCAGTGTAAAAAAAACCGAACCGGACCTGCCGGTTCAACCGGTAAACCGGTCAGTTGTCCGGTCTGGTTCATAAGCTAAACCGGGGACCGGTTCAAACCGGATTGAACCGGTTAAACCGGTGTGAACTGGTGAAAACCGGTAAAAATCGGTATGAACCGGTTTAAATAAATATATTGATATTTATCCTATTTTTTCTTATTTAACTCCTAATATCTCAATTATTATATATTTAAATGAATTTTAATGATGATTTTGGTATCAATAACTATTAATTTTAGTTATTGAAAAATTATAAAGATCAAAATTCTCAATATTGTTGTACTTTATTATTATTACAATCAAATTCTTATTGTATTTCTTTATATTTTGTTATCAGTAATTATTAGTATTGTTATATTTTGTCATTTTTAATTAAATTATATTATTTTAATATGACCGGTTTGATCCCGAGTTGACCTTGATCTGACCCATTAACTCTTGAACCACTACCTTAACCGGTTTAGTGTCCGGTCCGGTTTTTTGTTCCTTGCCTATAGACCAATCATTTCAAAAATGACAATTTGGTCCTTTTTTAGTTTTCACTTTAATTGTTTTACTGTTTATCTATCTTTTATCTCACCTGGCCTTGGTCAATCCTAATTCTTTCATTAATCATGTTAAAGATATCAGGGTGTAACCTATTTTCCTATCTTTGGGTTAGAAATTTTGGGATGTTACACTAACAAGGGATAACAATCAAGTCCCATGCTCTACACATGCATTGTTTCCTATTCATGAACACAGTATGCCTATTGTCACCCTTATGTACCTTGTACCCATCATCACTATTAAAGGCAACCCTACAATGCACAGACAATTTCCTATTCTCTTCAAACAAAGCAATAGACTTAGGGCTAAAATTTCCCTTCCACTTTTCTGCTAGCCTCTCAGCCTTAGCCTACTTAGACATCATCTTTATCCGAATCCCATCTATCATCCTAATTAGAGGCAAGTATCTAAACTCGTCTATCTAGGCATTAAGACTCTCACTGCAATTGTTATCAACAATCTAGGATAGGCACTGAGTACTAAAAAATGCTCTTACCCACGTGGGAGGAGGGTAACTCACAACTGCCTGCGCTGCTTCTTTGCTCAAAGCTCCAAGTGCTCTCAAATCATCATCAAATCGCTCCTCAAACATGCTCCAAGTGCATGCAAAGAAAGTCTTCTTCAACTGACCACCATGCCATCTCTTGCTCCAATTAGCATAAACGTGTCTTGCACACAATCTATGCTCAGCTTCTGGTAGTACATCCGACACAACTAAATGTAACCCTTACACCATTGGAAGACAATTTATGTTTTATATCATAATTGAAACAGTTGTATGCAAATGAAAAATATGATAAGAAAAAACCTTTTTGCATATCAGATATAATGGTCACATGCTCCCCATTGTTTAGATCCAATGACTTTTGTAACCATTGGAAAAACCATTTCCAATTAACAGTGTTCTCCTTCTGGGTGATCCCAAATGCTATGGGATATAAGCTATCATCAGTGTCTAAGCTAGCCGCTGTTAGTATTATACTGTTGGCATTTGCCTTCAAAAAAGTCCCATCAACTCCTATAATTGGCCTACACCTTGCCTTCCATCCAATCTTAGTAGCACTAATAAACAAGACACCACGTCAGAATGTAATTACCACAATAGATTTGACAAAATTAAAAAATCACCACCATAAAATAAAAAAGTTACCTTTGAAGCATTAAAGCATATATAGAGTTTACTAAACATCCTCTTTCCATTGGCTAATGCATCTTTACTCAATTCAAGAGAGACAGTTGACCCAAGATTAGATGTTTTCAGCTCATGACAATAAGCTTGCAGGTTGTTGAACTTATCAATATAGTTTCCCTCCATCTACCTCATAATTATTTTCTTCGCTCGTTTGCATTTATAAATGCTTACATGAAGCTTCAACTCATCCTCCATGTCCTTCTTCATGTCAGCAATCTTGTACTGTGGCCTCTCTTGGATCTTCCTCTTTAAATAGTTTGCAATCCACTTCACTGAAGCCCTAGGGTTCTTGAAAACCCTACCGCATCTGTGTTCTAGGCAAAAGGTCTTCACTACTAGCCTCGGATTTGTCCCTTCTTTTGATGCATATAGCACAAATGGACACCCCTCATCGCACAAAGCCTTTACCCTAAGCAGCTCACTTTTAGCTAGCCTTAACTTCACTCCAAGCTTAATGGCATAGTTATTTATTACTAACAACTCAGCTTTGTTTGCATATATATATATATATATATATCCCCGCATGAAAAATGGCCTATCTTCAGACCCAGTTGCTTCTTCATGGGCTCTCACTTCTATGAAAGGCCCATTAGGATCACTTGCGCCTACTTCATTAAACAAGTCCTCATCCTCAAAATCTTCATCTTCATCATCTACGAGCAACTCATCATCTCTCAGGGAAAAATCTTCATCTTCACTATCATTCTCTTCACTCTTATCACCTTCACTACCACCATATTCACTCTCATCATCTTCATCTTCAACTTCGTTATCACCTTTACTCATATCTTCCAACCCATCATTTTCTCCATTATCATGACCTATTTGACTAACATCACACATACTGGGAGTCTGGGGTTACTACAAGGTTGCTCATCACACTTTCCCTTTAACAAATCCCCAGTTCCTTCGTCTACTTCCTTCTGCTTCTCATTTCTTAACCCCACCCTTTACTCACCACTTCAACCCATTCATTTTGTCCATTATCATGACAGACTTCAATCCTATCATATACATCTGTGTTATTAGATGCATTATGACCCTGCTTTCCCTCAACCACATCCCCATATTGCTCTTCTATTTCCTTCCGTCTCTCAATCAATTCAACTTTCAAAGTCTCTAAGAAGCATATTTTTTTTATTCCAATCCATCTCATCCCTATCATCGGCATCATCCCCATCGTCACCATGCTTACTTTCACCACCATCGTCTTCCTCAACACACTTCCCTTTCCCTTTATCTAGTTGGATTTCACCTTCCCTATTGCCACCCTTTGTACACTTTTCTCTTGTCAACCCAGATGTTGAGATAGAAGCCGCAATGGACTTATGCCCCTCACATAGATGCTCTTTTGTCTCTTTCCACTCTTTCTTCCTCTTATTAAACTCACATAGCAAACTACCCAGATAACACCAATATTCCACACCAGATTTGGGACCACCATTCTCACCATCCGATGCCATCACTAGCTTAAACTCAAGATTAATTACCAGAAAACAACTAATTAACAAACTATCTAATGAACAGAAAACAAAGGACTAATATGAAATTTCACCATCCAGATAAAAAAAGCTTCCAATCACACCTTTTTCATACCAACACTGAAATAGATTCCATTCTTACTTGTCTCCCAAAGAATCTCTATGCTCGTCTCGTCCTTTCCTTGCCCTAATGCCACTGAGACTTATAGCCCTCTTATTTCACTCACACTTCACACTTCGTCCACGGTGATTCCTTCTCCCTCCACAGCTAAAACTACTAGACTCGTTTCATCTTCCTCCTCAAATTTTTGCCGTTTTCCTTCTCCATTTTTCTCTTCAATTTACACATGTCCATCCTGCCTCCATATTTCCCATCCAACTAAATGCCACATTGTTCGCAAGGATGCTCCTTCATGCTACACGGTGTCACTTAACATAAAACGGTAAGTCTCCATCTAAATAGGTCCACATTGCTACCTTTTTGTAACTTTCGGGCCTACATTGCACTTAAAAAAACTTCCTGGCAGCCAGTGCTCCTTTATGGAAACTTCCGAGACAAAAATGACCTTTATCCCAATATAAAAAGGTTCCTTACAAATTCAATCCAGGTTAGGCTATTATATTACAGTTTAGCTTGATTTAGTTTTCTTTGAGAGCCCCTAAGACATGGTTTTCAACGATCCACTTCATTTTTTTTAAAAAAAGTTATCCACTTCATTCCTGGTTCAAAACCCTAATGTCATTTCTCCATACAAAAACAACTCTTTCCACCTATTTGTTATTTTGCTAGTCGCTCTTAGTTTAGTACTTTCTATGAGAACAAAAGTAGAGCAAAAATATAAGAAAAGATATATGTAAAGGAGAAGCTCACGAGAATTTTTGAAAAATGTAAATGACGAGGTCGATTTTAGGAATGGTTGCAGGCTAGGAAAGCATTGAACCAATGATTCTTCCAAAGCTAGTGCTAAATTCTCACATTGGGGGGGAAAAAAAGAAGTGGATCGCATGTGAACTTATTCTTTCAGCATATTTTGTCAATTAATAGTCAAATTTAACATGAATAACCCCTTGAGACAATATTACTACAATTTGAAAACTTTTGGATATCCAGCATTCTTGAGTAAAAACTTATAAGGCAAATTTGCACCTTAACCCAGAAAAGAAAATGACTTGGATGACACATGGACTGCCAACTCAGCATGTTTAGTCAACTAATGATCAAACTTAACCTAAATAACAGCAAGGTGACATTGCTATGATTTAAAAACTTCTAGAGTGATATTGAGCCAAAAAAAACTTCTAGATAGCCAGTGTTCATAAACTAAAACTTTTGGGACAAATATTCATCTTAACCCTTTATATTTAATTAAGTTTCAAAAGTCACTATCAATTGACGTGGTAAAGTTGGTGAATAATTTGTCAACTATTCTCAACAAATTCAGCTAGAGTAGTTATTTTCAGTTCGATTTCAACTTGAGTAGTTAGAGTAGTTATTGTCGTTTTGTTTTCATTTTCGTTCTTATGCTTTTTTTTCCACTGTTTTTTGGGCATGAAACTGCTTGATGCTAACAGATGCAGAACAAAAAAAGGTAGGAAATAATTTCAGCATTTAATTTGTAAATTTCACAAAATCTAACTTTGTGATTGTCGAACATTCAATAATATTATCACTGGAGCAAGGTAGATCAACTTGTTTTGAAGAAAAAGGTCACAATACCTAATACTATAGTAATTATTCCAATTTTGTATTAAAAACAAATTAAGTCTAAACAAACTAGATTTGCTCAGCTTCGCCTCTTTAAAACATGTTTGCCAGTTTAGCTCTTCATTAAACTCATTCTCTAATCACCACATTATGCTTGTTTTGGAGTTAATTATCCCATTTATGAACTGAGTTTCTCTTATTCTTGTTTCCTCATACAAAAAGAAAAATAATATTCCTCTACTCTTATTTATAGGACAGATAGAGAAGAAAGTTTTTGATCCTATTTATATGATGGAGAGAGAAATTTTTATATGATCATATAATTTTACCCTTCATTTATTATCATATTGATTTTGTTTTCATGAGGCATAATATATGGATAAAATTAAAAAGTTGTTAAATTTTAAATAAGAGTTAATAAAATTTAAAGCTTTTCTTATTCTGTGTAAAATATGTTAGAAGTGACTTTATAAATAAGACCAAAGAAATATATGTTTCAATTAAAATAAACTAACTTAAAACAATAATTTTTCTTTTAAAATTATGTTGAATAGGTCTTAAGAAAGGATAATATTTAAGTAAAGTTGTTCATATTTATTATATCAAGTTTTTTGTTCATATGTTATTGTGTGTCCTATTTTTTAAAATAAAAGATGGAAAAATTGCAATAAGATTTCATATAAAAGAATTAAATAAAAAAAACCCTTTAAAATCATCAAATTATAATCTGAAGTCCCAAGAAGAGATTTTATTTGTTTAATTAGCAAAACTGCATTTACCTTTTTTTTTTAAAGTATGCATTGACAACTAAAAGTACAGTTATTAACAACTTAAAGTGTAACAATTAACAACTATCATGACAGATATTGACAACTCATACTACTATGATAGTTGTTAATCTTTACACTTTAAGTTGTTAATGACTCTACTTTTAGTTATCAATACATACTTTAAAAAAAGGATAATTTGATAATTAAACAACTAAAATCTCCTGTAATGAGGTCCCCTTAGGACTTTAAAATAATATGATGATTTCAAGAGATCTTTTTTATTTAATTCTCTTAGATGAAACCTTATTGTAATTTTCTCATAAAACATACCATTTTATAATAAGAATTTATTTAGAATGATTTATAAACAACTTTTCAATCGTTATTTATAAAATATGAAGTAAGTATGTAAGAAGAATTTTGTCTTAATTTATAAAAATGTGTTTATAAGTACTTATAAACATATGTTCACGGGTGCTTAGAAATGCTTATTAATCAAATTACGAGCCTATTTAAAATAGTTTATAAGTAATTTTTTAATCAATACAAGATAAATATGTGAAAAAAGTTTTATTTTAATTTATATAAACATAAAAGATGCCTACAGGTGATTTAAGTGATAGCAAAGAACCCGTCAACCCCTACACCGATTACTCGTTACTGATTCTTTTCTTCCCCATTTGACCCAGGTTTTCCCTCCTTTTTATATCATCACTCCCACTCCGACATACTCCTCAGTACTCCTCCGCAGTCAGGCGAAAATGTCCCTCCCCTTCTTCGTCTGCTCCTTCATCTCCACCTTCATCTTCTCCGCCTCCGCCTCCTTCTCTACACCTTACCCTTACGGTAACCTCTGATCTCTTCGCATTTTCCTACTATTTATTATTCAATCACTTTGCCCATTTAATGCCTTGTCTTCCCACTAATTCTTGCTTTCTTTTTCCTTATCCTCCTTCTCACAGGTTTATCTTACCATATTGACTGTGGTAGCCCCATCAACACCAGTGATCCCTTCAATACTACCTGGCTTTCCGACCGCTTCTTCACCGCCGGCGCCTCCTCCGTCGTATCCGAGCCACTCCGATTCCACTACCCCTACGAGAAGACCCTTCGCTTCTTTCCTGTCTCTCACGGCAAGAAGAACTGCTACATTATCCCTTCTCTTCCCTCCGGTCGTTACTTCCTCCGCACGTTTGTCGTTTACGACAACTACGATGGCAAGTCTCACACTCCTTCTTTCGATGTCGCCGTCGAGGGCACTGTCATTTTCAGCTGGCGTTCTCCGTGGCCGGAATCTGTAGCTCTAGGGGGTGCGTATTCTGATCTGTTTGCTTACGTCACAGACGGTGAGGCTGATGTCTGCTTTTACGGCTTGGCTACTGATCCCCCGGTTATCTCTTCTCTCGAGCTTGTACATGTCGATCCCCTGTCTTACGATTCGACGAGTATAGGAGATAAGCACGTTCTCGTCAATTATGGAAGGTTATCTTGCGGGACTGATCAATGGGGTCCCGGATTCAGCAACGACACCGATCTCTTTGGTCGGTCATGGCAGTCCGATTCCGAATTCCGATCAAATTTCGGTCTATCGAGTCACCGCAACCGCGACGATGTTAGAGCTATATCCACGAGGAACACCATAAGCGGAACTGAACAGAAGCCCAATTACTTCCCGATGAAGTTGTACCAATCGGCGGTGACTGTTGGTGGAGAAGATGGCGTCTTGGAGTACAATTTGAATGTGGACGCGAAGTTAGATTACTTAGTGTGGTTGCATTTTGCGGAAATTGATTCCAGTGTGAAGAAGGCAGGAGATAGGGTGTTCGATGTGTTGATCAATGGCAAGAATGCAACTAGGATTGACATATACAAGCAGGTGGGAAGCTTTGCTGCGTTTACTTGGCACTATATTGTGAGGAATTTGAGCAGTAGTGTGTTGACTGTGAAGCTTGTGGCTGCAGTAGGTGCCCCTCTAATTAGTGGGCTTGAAAATTATGCTTTGGTTGCCAGTGACCCTTCTACCGTGCCGCAACAAGGTATATTGCTGAACTCTTGATCCATTTACCATCTACAGGTTCGGTTACATTTACTCAAAGGAAATATGCATTTTCTTCTTTGGCATCTGAAATTATCTTGCAACTTGTTAAGACGTTAATGGAAAGATAATTAGGGAGGAATCGGAAAGTTAGCAATACTATGCTAATGTTAATGGTGAATGTGATTGCATTTTTGACATAATTTTTGGTCATATGGAATATGCCGTGGAAGGAAGTATTTTAATATTGTGCTGGTTGAAGATAAACCCTAAGAATCGTGGGTTGTTAACTGGGGACCCTTTTGCAGTGATTGCCATGAAAGCATTGAAAGATTCACTTCGTGTTCCTGATAGAATGGGTTGGAATGGTGATCCTTGTGCTCCTACTAATTGGGATGCTTGGGAAGGAGTCACCTGCCGCATGAATAAGAATCATGCTGCCCTCGTGATAAGTGAAATGTGAGCATGTCTTACTCTTCTTTGAAGTTATAATTTACATTTTTAAACTGAATTTTGGAAGAGGATTGATGCTTCATGCACAATGACTTTACTGTGAAGTTTTACTAAATGATGCGGCATGCTTAATGTGAAAGATTTTCCACTCACCGAATATACATGTGAAAGATTAATTTTACTAAATGCAGTCATTATAACTGGTTGTATGACATTGAGCACGTAAGATTGTTGAAAAAATACTTTTTTATTTTCCTAAAAAAAATGGTGAATCATATTGCAATTTGCAGGTAGTATAAAGACTGAAGATTAGTTAACACTGGCCAACATTATTACGCATTAAAATCATTTTTTTGATTTATTTATTTATTTATTTTGGGGGAGGGGGCTCAAGAAGCTAGACAGAGGAATATGGGTGAAACTGCTGTTGCACATATGACATATAAAAGTGACTTATCCCCATAAGATAAAAAAAAATGGAAGGAAAAACAGAAGTTTTAGGTTGCTTCTCCTTTAATTTATAATTCTTTCTCCATGGCTTTGATTTTATTTTTATTTTAATGTTAACTACAGAGATCTTGGCAGTCAAGGCTTGAAAGGGTACATTAGTGACCAGATTAGTCTTTTGTCAGACTTGGTAAGCCTGTAAGTATCAACTGCTAAAAAGCTTACAAAGGCTAATGCCTGATATTCACTAATCATTATACGGCTGATATATGTTGAGGCTACCATTACACAACTCTTCAGTAAGAAACATGTTAAGTCCATATTTGTTTTTTGGGTTAGAAGCTTTCTAGCACCTTTGATGTTTGTGTTATTTAAACAGCTGTCAGAACCTGCAGTTCTCCTTATACTCTCCTGTTTTTTTTTACAATTACCTGTTCCTTGAATTAGAACAACATCAGCGTTCATTTTCAGATTGACGGGTTTTGATTCTTTCAAGATTCAATTAACCTTGTCCTTTCATTCTGTGACTACATTATTGAATCATCAAACCCAACCTTTAGTGCTACTTAATCCCTAAATAGCACTGTAACATGCACGAGAAGCTAAAAGTGTTATAATTAGCACATCTTATCTATAAAGCATTTCTCTCTAAATCATGCTGGTCAAACTTTTGGATCCACGTTAAATTTTCTAGTAGATCATTGTTCATTATAGGCATGTTTTCAAGCACCATGTGGCCTTCTTTCCCAATTTTTTGTCATATTTACTTGGGAAAATTAGGGATAAATCCCTCGTTGAAAATTTAATTGGCAAATGGGACTTAGAATAATTGATTGCACAAGGGAAGATTAGTTGCACACAAAGGATGATAAGCTGCACAAAGGGAAGATAGTTTGCACAAAACATTATTTGGATATAAGGAATTAGTTTGCACATAGGGAGGATCACTTGCACATAAGAGAATTTCATTTACACAAAGGGAAATTGAGTTGCACATCGCACAAAGGAAGATCATTGCACACAAAGGAAGATACATTGCACACAAGGGAAGATAAGTTGCACAAAAAGAAGCTAAGTTGCACAAAATCCTCATGTCCTATTTGCCAATTAAATTTTCAATGGGTGATTTATCCCCAATTTTCCCTATTTATTTTGACTTCAACTATCTAGTAACCTCTCTTGAAAATTACAGGAACTTAAGTTCTAATTCTCTCCGTGGTTCCATACCTTCTGGCTTGGGGCAAAAATCCCTGATACGCGTGTAAGTATTACTGATAGTAAACTTGCTACCCAGTTTTTCTACCAGGCTGTTATTTTTCAGATTTTATGCAAATTCACAAAACCTAGTGGGGCTCTTTCTTCAATGAAAATCAATTTTCGATATCTGGATGCACTGAAGTTATATTTTTAACATTTTGCTTAGAATTGGAACTTGTGTAAGAAGAGCCATTACTCTGAAAATTGTGATGCTCCCTCTGGTCCTATTTATAATATCCCAAAATTTGAATTGGATTGGTCTTTTTTATAAGATCCTCATTGAGGGTGTCTAAACATTAAATGTGTTTTTACTAATTTTGCCTCTAATTAATTTTTATCTTTCCTCATCTTTGTCTCATACTACATTCTCTTTCATTCATCATCTGATTACTAGTATTTTTCTATGTTATTTGCTCCCTTATTAAATAAGGACATACTCCGGAAAAAAGGTTGAATTTTTACATATTTATTGCTTTTAACTAATTTTAACTGTTTTCTTGAACTGTGTAGTTTAGTTAAAAGGATTGTATAAAGAGGACTGAAAGGAATATTTTCAGATAGCACATATCTTTCTTGCACAATTGTTTGTTAGCTGCAGCTTAGACCACATAAATTGCAGAGTTACCTGCTCATTTTAATAAAATTATATTATGCCAGTCTGATCTGTACAAAGGAGAAATAGAAAACGACCTCGTTATCATTTAATGCTTGACATTTTTTTCTTTATAATGTATGCTCCAGGGATTTGTCCAACAATGAATTAACAGGTTCCATACCAGACGGTTTAGCCTCTTCAAGTTTGCAGCTTGTGTAAGTATCCCTTGCGTTATCTATTATGTCTCTTTCTGTTAGATAAAGCCATAAACATGTCATGATTGGCATCTAGCTCTGAAATTTGTTTTAAGTACACTTTTACTAAACATTTTAATTAGTTTATTAAAATCTCATTATTGTCATGTGTAAAACATTTGCATTGTGCACAACATAGGGGCCGAAGGGTGAAACTTACTTTAGTCCTTGTGCTGTCCTTGTTTATAATATCAAAAATATCAAAACTTCACAATGAAACTAACTGCAAGAGACAAGACGACTAACAAGATAAATACAGCCTAGTCACCTCGATTGCAAAGTAAATACTTTGATGATGTCAGAGCTTTGGTTTCAAAATTGTTGTGAAAAGGCAATTTTAAGTTGGTAAATCCTTGGTCGTCATCTATGAAAATCAGAATGTCATCATGAACAATTGATATATTTCTCCACACAGGACTATAATTATAAAATACAGTGATTCATTCCACACCTTTGAAGCTCCAAGGCTGTAACTTGTTCACTAGACCTGCTAAACCATGCCCAAGACAGTTGCTTTAAACCATATAATGACTTAGTTTTACTGCCTACTTGCCCTCTTTGGAGCAACTATAAACCTCTTCTTGAATATCTCCATGGATTGAAGCATTCTTAATATCTTACTTTTGTAAAGGCCACTTGAAGGTTGAAACCATAGAGATGAAGATATGCACTGAGGTTATCTTGTCAACAAATAAAAAGGTTTCAGAATATTCCAGATCATAGACCTGACTGTAACCATTTTTGTTGTGAAGTCCAAATCACCGATTCAAAGCCTCTACCAATTGTCTTCTTTGTCTTTAAATCCTGAATAATCAGAGTCGGGAACAAAAATGATGGAACAAGTGAGATTTTTGTTAGTTTGCTAGTTGACGTTTGATTATAGAATTGGTGAATATGCCATGCCATGGAGCTTGAAATATTCCTCCTTAGAAATTCCTTCCTCTTTTTTTTTTGGTAATCTGGATCTAAAGATGCTGAGGGCAAGGCAGAATACTTGCATTTGTTGCTTGAAGTGGTCTGTACTTTTCAATTGCCAATAAATGTGTCCTTTTTTATTGCATGATTTTATATTATCATGGCTAGCATGCTTTGCTCTTCCACCTCTTTAAGAGTTAGAAGTTGAGAATTGAGTAGCGTGGGCAGAATTCTCAATAATAGGAGGGCAAACACTTCTTTGGTGGTAGCTTACTAAACATGGGAATATAGTTTTGTAAACCTTGCCAAAATAAGCAGGATTTTTCTGTCATTATTTTCTGAGGATCTTCACTTTTTAACTCCATTATCAAGGTTAGGAAAGCCTGTCGGCCTTTTCTGAGTATTTCGGTGTCACACTGACATCAGACTTCCCCTTTCCCATGTTGGCATGTTCTTGTAGATGCTCTAGAATGGAGGGGCACATGAGGAAGAATCTTAAAACAGAGATTAGGAAATTGAATAAACCCTGTAGTACATGGAGGTTTGGACACTTCTGGTAGTTCAAATGACACTTATTAAGCTTTGGGTTGGTTTGCATTTAAAAAAAAAAAAAAGGGAAAGTTTGGGTGGGGAATGTGCATAAGACTCAAATTACTGATGAATTAACTGCAACCTCTCCTCCTTATGTTTAATAGTTTGGTTTCCAGATCAATAGCTGGATTAATGTCAAAGAGAGCAAAGGTTAAGATCAAGATTTTCTGATTTATGGGATGAAACCTAGGTAAAAACAGTCCCAATGAAGCTGTTTCATTAGCAGTTTTCTTGGATTTAAAGTGTTCATAATTAAAAAATGGAACGTTTTTATATATCTCCTCCCTCTGATATGGATAGGTTGAGTATGTATATTAACCTGCAGTACGGTATTGCTTTGGTGTTTTTTTCTAATCCATTTTGTCTTACCAGGCTATTGAATGATAACTTTTTGGAAGGACAAGTGCCAGAAGGACTTTACTCGGTTGGTGTGCATGGGGGAGCTTTTGAGTATGTCACTTTAACCTGAGTCTCAAGATAAAACTATGTTCAGAATGGAATGTTGGTTAATTTATCTTTCTTGGATAATATCCCTATCTGGCTGACCATTCTGTATGTCTTTCTGTCTAAATTAAATGCAAGTAGAGCTACGAAAGTCCTATATATAAGCTCACTGTGTCGTACTGATCAGCTTTGGATGCTGAAGGAGAGACTTAATGCCTTTTCTTACGTAAAAGTCGTTCAGCCTCCTCTCAGTGTTCATTGTGTACCCACCTCCTTTTCATATATAAAGCTTATTTAATTTGTATATTTCTGAAAAGCTGAACTAGAATTTGGATGATTTATGAAAACTGTCCCCCTTTGAGTAACGCTCAATATGCTCAATTGAATGACCACATCGACCACACATTTTGACCCCTGCCATTGTTTTTGTTTTACTGGGCATATGCAGTTGCTTCATGAAGTGGCATAAGTCAGGTGCCGAATGCATTTTTGCAGTAGGTGCAAAATAGTGTTTCACCTCAGGTCAAAAAAAAAAAAAAAAAGTGTTTCACCATAGAATTATTTTTTTGGGAGGTACAACTTAGGATAGTTTCTTCTGTGAAAATTGTAGTCAATTTGTAATGTTAATAATTCAGATGATAAGTAATTTATTTTTTATTCAGTCTCTCTGGCAACGAAGCTTTGTGTGGCGTGCCATCTCTGCCAGCTTGTCCTTTATTGTGGAAACACGGAAGACTATCTACTTGGGGGAAAATTGCAATAGGCTTGTCATGCCTTTTTGTTTTCTGTGCGTTACTGGTGCTGGTATGTATTTATGTCAGGAGGAGAAGGAACGAATATGATTTTGGTCTTCCGCATGAATTAATGGGTAAGTATGACCTCATTTGCATTCTGGTTTTGGCAAAGCCATTTTCATTCTTTCAAATATATTTGGTATTATCATTACCTGTGTAATAGTTTTTCCTTGTGTTACTAGTTTATTGAACTAATATACTCTCTTGCAGCATTAGCCGGCAAGAGAAGCCGATATCAGAGACATAAATCCTTGATGCATCTTGAGATGGAGAGCCAACATGCCAGAGGTTTACATTCACCATATACTTTACAATAACCGAGTTTCACTGCAAATTTAAGACTGATTTTTCACAACATTCACCGACACAGCTTTTAGCAAAAGGAAATTGAAAGTTGTAAATACACCTATCAGTGCTAAGCCAAGTTGATGTGACATCACTGCCTTACTTTAGAGGGGAAAGAACGGCTTGCTGAGGTTTGGCTTTTCTCCAACAGCTTTCTATCTCTTCAGGATTGTGGAAGCCACTTATTGCTTTGTTGTGTCACACATTGTTTGCCGCACCCACCACAGACACAACCCGTTATATCAGTAACCATATACAAAGTTACAACCTTTGATGAATAGGTGATAGGAACACTTCAATTAAATGCAAGTGATTTGAACCATGAGTTAGTTGTGTACTTTAGGTTGACATGTGTCCATTCTGCTTAACTCAACACTGTACCCTGATATTTACGTTGCCTAATAACGGTGGGCGGCCTGTTCTATGCTATGAACTTTTTGTAGTTCTCCACTTTTATATTATCTGACTCCATTGGATGCGCCTGATTCTCCATTAAAAGTTGCTTTGCATGTCACTATTATATTGAAGATTTAATAGGAATTATTTGGGAATCGTTTTTTATGTTTCTATTTTGAAGCTTTATACTACCTCCAGTCCTAATTATAAGATCTTGTTTGTAAACTACAAGCAAGATCTTATAATTAAAACTGGAGGTAGTATTTATTTTAAGTAAAGCATGTTGGAGAAAGCTTAAGATTTCATGATGGTTTTATTTTGTTCATTCACTTGAAAATATGTAGATATCATGGAATTCTCTGAATTGGGTTGTCAAATGGAATTGAGATCGAATTGATGCTAATTTACGTCTTTTACAGCCATAGTTACATCTTCCTGAAACAGTGACATGAAATCTAATTTTTCTTTTGTTTATTTTTTTTTTAATTTATAATTAGTACAATTTATTATAAGATTTAACATGAAATCTATTTTTTTTTCTTCTGTTTATTTTGTTGGCCTTAAACAATGGGCCAATGAACACTTAATATTTTTTTTATTCATAATATTAGGCTAAATTATATAAAGCTGACTTGTATATAAATAGCTTTCTTGACCTTTATAACTTCACATAAAAAAAAAAAACTAGTTTCAATCTTGTACGGACAATCCCTGAACTTTTATGTGTAAATAACCTTCCTAAATTACAATCTATTTGTTAAAAAAGGCCTTTATTAGATTATATTATTTTAGTGAAGTAAGTGGTAAATTAATAACGAGAAAGTTATTTACTGAACATAATGTTTTAAGAATTGTAGAGATTATATGCAGATAATTCGAATTTTAGGAAGAGTATGTATTAATATTTAGTTAAACTCTGTCTACGGTCAAAGAAGAAGATTCCAGAGAGAGAGGACATGGACCATAGTGATGATGCTGCTTCCTGTTGGAATTTAGAAGGCAACAAAATTAGAGTCCAAAAAATCCTATTACCGTTGGTCGTCATTTCTGACTTGCCGTTGCATTTGCAACAATCTTTTTTCCCTAGTTTTGTTGTAGCAGTTACTCTTGCTGGAATCTTCCACTTTTCAGACTATTGTCAAAATTACACTTTCCTTCTTCTGATTATCTATTAAATATATTATATTTATAAAAAGGAGAAATTTAACATAATCCACAATTTGATTAGATTTGATAAATTTTTAATCCCTAATTCAGTCAATTATATATATATGGTTGTAATAAGAAGTGCAATCTCCATGTTAACTGTTGATCTAAAAAATGGTAATGATAATAATTATTATTACCTATAATTAATAAGTTATATATTTAGTTAAAACTTAATATATTTAGTCAATAACGATGCTCTGGTTCGCTGTCTCGAGGTTGTCTTTCCAAGCGCATTCGTATCATAATTTTATTGTTTTCATAATACTAGAATTGAAGGATATTATGGCTGGCCAAAAAAAAAAGAAGAATATTACTATGTTTTAATTAACTTTCCAAGTTTCAAAATATTAAGCTTACTGTTTGTATGATAGTAATTTTCAATGGATGTATTACATGGATACTAGGAAAAATTATAAATAAATACTTTATATTCAATTTGAATTACAATAAAGTCCCTTGGAAATGAAAATAATTTGCAAGGATCAAAGAATCATCAGAACACACACACACAAATAAAAAAACCTTATGAACAAGAAGTCAAGAACTGTTCTTGAAAATACCGAAATAACTAGGTCGTAATAATGTTAAAACACTCCTAAAAATCATGGTAACATTAATATAACTAGGAAGCAACAAATTATGAATTACGTGTGTTGCGTTGGAATGTCAAGATGAGAGAATTTGAGCTGACATGAGAAGTGTCTTGTGATACCGAGCCTGCTTATATACTTCAAACACTTTGAATTAATTTGTTGTTCATTCAATACTATGAAATATTTTCCAGGTCTGCCTAACAACTTAATATTTTAAGGGTAAAATCGCACCATAAAATCTTTTAGATGCACCTAAAAGAATATTTTAGAATATTGGATGAATAATAAAATACTTGAGGATATTAGACACACACCTGAAAAAATACTTCAAGATACTGGATAGATCACAAAATACTCTGAGATGTGGATGCACCTAAAAAAAATACTTCAATCTATTAGTTGTGCTTAAAATCTTTAGTCTAGCCAACTAAGAATGATGTGTGAAATGTTCTAGTTGCATTTAGAAATTACAGGGAATTCTTGCATAGATCAACCTAACAACTATTAATGTCAGAATTTTTTACGTATAAACAATTGCTAACTTTAATATAAGCTGGCCAAAAAAACACAACTTCAATATAAATGCTCCTCCGGTCTTTAATATATGATCTAATTATTGAGTTGGTTTCGATACTAAATGTAAGACCTATTTATCATATTTATTAATTTTTTTAAATTATCCCTATGAATACTCCCTCAACCATAATTAAGTAGGAGAGAAAAGGATAAGAAAGAAGATCATGATATTTTAGAAAAAACATGTCATATTTCTTATAATTAACTAACTTATTTAACTTTTTTAAGCTAATCAGATTAGTTAAATATGTCTTATATTAAGAACTGAAAGAGTATAGTGATTTGCCTCTAATCATATAGATATTGTGCATAATTAAATCACAGGATTAATCGTCTAAGAAACCAGGAGAAATAATCAAGTGGTGTGCCTAACGTAGTGATAAAATAACTAATCACAACTATACGAGTTTGCGTGGCTAATATTTAAACTCTAATAAATTGAACAAGTATTATGAAATAAGTAAGAATGACTAATCCTACACTATTTTTTTAAGTTTCTCATGTGCTCTCAAGTTCATAAAGTTTCAAACTTTCTCTTCATTGGTTTTGGTTTGAATAATCTTGTGTTGTAATGACCTGTACGCTTGAAACGCAATCTAAAGGAAACACTCCAACTTGCATAATTCAAATTATATATATTACTCCCTCCTATCTTTTTTTATAAGGTACAATTTTTTTCAAAGATATTTAAAATTTTCAAACAATTTTTTTATTTTTATCCCTAATTAATTATGTGTCTCTGTACTAATTATAACAAATTTTTCACTAGTTCTATTTTGCACATCCTCTAAAATAAATAAGGGCATATTTGAAAAAGGGGATATATTTATTTACTTTAACTAATTTTAACCGATTTTTTAATTTACAGACTTATAAAAACAACCATAGGGAGCATATAAATATATATATGTAACAATATATACGTGAATTATTGTTAGATAGAGCTTACATATAGAGAAATATTGAGTGATATAATTAAAGACGTAAATAATACAACCATACTTTACTTCATACTTTCCAAGTCATGTGAAAGGAGAAATATAATTAAACAAAGTGTTGACTTTGACCAGGCCATGCAAATTAATAAAGCACAGCCACAGATCACAGAGTTGACGGTGTAGGTTAAAAGCAAGTGCGGCAAAAATGACTCTCTCATATATGTCCAACGAAAGTATGACTTGTTTGACTTGTCATTCCATTTCTTTTTGTTTCCCCTCTCTCTATCGACACACACATATGAAACCATTATTTTCTCTTTCACCCATCTCATGCTCTAATAGTTTGACTGAAAATTTGTTCAAACTCAGATATGATTAATTAATTTGATGTTTAATTGTCTTCTTAGCATGTTGAGTAAAAAAAATTTTAATTGTTGATTCCATTTCCACAACAACCCAAACACGACTGTGTAAATCTAATACTAATTTAATTAATTATTACCCTTTTGGTTAATGTTTATCAAGGTGATATAATCTTCAAATTCCTAATTCAGGTGCCTGCATATAAAGATTTGCCGGATTAATTAAGCTCATGATAACGCTGGAAGATTTACTATATTTATTTTGATGTTAGGTGGAAATATTATTTTACTTAGGCATTATTCAACGGTTTAACATGATTTTCATTAATTACTTCGTATGAAAAAAATATAATCACAAAACTATATATTTAATCCTTTACTTTATTTTATGTTTCACTTAGGCCATTAATTTTAGTAATTTTTTTTTCCCAGTCATTTAACCTTAACATAGTAGACAAAAAAAATACGAATATTAAATTTTAAAATGTTAACCAAACGTTTTTTTTAACACTGATGACGTATTAAGTTTAAATTTCAAAATAATAATATGATTGTTAAAAAACTGTATCATTTAAGAGTTACTGTGTCACAACTAAAGAATTAAAAAGATATAAAATTAAGAAATCAAAATAGCATCTTACATAAAATAATAGGACCAAAGGTGCAAGCAAAATAATTTTAGGAATGCGTGTGGATTTCAATCTGTTTGGTCAGTTTATAAGAATTCTCTTGTGATTTGAAACTTTTTTCTGATATAATTTAACGAAGTTAGGCTTGGTGCATATGTATCCGAAGCAAGAACCATGACGGTTTTATTTTCTATAGCAAGTTGGTTAAACATTATTGTAAATACTCTATAAACCTAATTACATGCATAACACAATTATTTTTCTTATTTGGGATGTGAAAGACAAGTTATTCATGAAATAATTTCATAATAATTATTTTTTTACAGGCGCAGGTATATTCTTGTTGGAGCTAATCCTAATTTTATAATAATTATTAATTGCATTGTTTAAGTACTAATTATATATATACTAGAAATGCATCAATTACAATCATCCCCTACGTTAGGCCATAGAAATATGATATAAAGTGGATATTCAAGTTATGGAAGAGGAAATTAGAGTTTAAAAACATTTTCCAAACTTTATAATTTACATTTTTTTAATAAAAAAGTTTAATTAATCAACAAACCAAATGAAGAACTGACTTGAAGCATTTAAAAGGTAAACAGATTGTATTCAAGTGAAACTTTGATTAAAAAACCTAAAATTTGACCAGAGCAGGAATTTTTATGCTTCAAAGACCAAATTATTGACTTTACATTAAATAATATGTATAAAACAAGCAAAAAAATTTAAAAAAAAAATAGACAAAAGTGATGCAAAAGCTAGCTGGGAGACCAAAACCTATTGCTTTCTCACTTTAAAAATCACATTGATTAATAGTCAAGAAAGCAGTGATAAAAAACCCAATGTTTCTCATATTTGTATATGTATATATAATATTTTTTAAAATTTATTACTTTGAGATATTAATGTAATGTTTGCTTATGTCATACGTCATGCCATGAATAATAACGAGATCTCTTAGATATGTGAACACATACATTCACACACGGAGAGGACCCAAGTTGCAAATCACCTAATAAATTTAATTTGTGTTATAAAACATATAAAGTTGAAAGTTGACTTATTTCAATTGGCTCCATATCTTTTCAATTATAAAGCCATTATAATCTTCATAGACCTTTTAATTAATGTGTGAAAAATTGTTTATATATATGTTGACATCCACCATTAGGCAGACATAAATAATTCCATATGGCTGGCTAGCTAATTTCTTTGTGCATCTTTGCTAGCATTAGTAATATTTTAGGATTTTATTAAGTGAACATCTTGAAAATATCATGAGACATATATCTTAATTAATTTAGTTAACCAATTATTGCTTCTTATACAAGTATAACAACATAAGAAATTAGGAAACAAAACATGTGAAATAAAGCCATTCTTGGTCAAAGATCCTCACAGACAAATTTAACATTATTGCTTAATAATCAGATTAATGATCAGCAATATAATATATTGTTTTAGGCAGAGGTAACAAAAATCATTAAAATCTATTGACCTTTTGTCCCACTAAATAAAATATTATATAAATATAAACAGGTTTTCATAATTGAAATCAGCCCAAGTCTTCACATGACTATATACGAAGGCGTACTAATTCCACTTCTATATGTATTGCAGCAATCAAATTGTTGCATCGAATATATATCAATAATTGAATTATTGAATTCAGGTCAAAAAAAAATTATTGAATTATTGAATAAGAAGTAAAGGACAACCTTGTTGACTTGGTTGACTTAGAAATTAGTGCCCACAAATTGTCTTTTCCATGCCTCCTTTCAAACTGTAATAATTATTTCTCAACTAATTTTTATTTACTTACATGAGTATTGTTAGACAGTTTTCTATGCATTTTATAAAATATAAAAATAATTTTCATAGAGTTCAAAACCGGAAAAAATTGCAGCTCATAGAAATAAAACAATTATGTATACTAAGTTTTAAATTAGAAAATATTTTGTGTCATGGATTAGATCGAATGTTGTTGACCTAGATTAAACTGGTTTGTTTTTATATCACACGCACACACATATTTGATATAGTTATCTGATTGAATCATATTTAAGTATTATTATACTTGACTATAAGTAGCTCTCTCTTACCCCATAGATATATATATATATATATATATATTTGAAGTAGTAGAAATGGTTACTTGAATTGTTGTATAGTTTGGCAAGTTGACACGAAGGAATTTTTTTTGGAAAAGAAATGTGAATGCTTATCTACAACAATTGCCTTTCCAGAAGCAAACAAAACATAGTTTTGTGTTTTCATTCCCTAAATAAAGTTAGCAATAAAATGGACTGCAAGTGATTATATTTATTCCATGAAGAAAAATAAAGACGGAAAAACAGAATTAATCAAATAAACTTTATCAAAGCAAAGAATTAATCAGATAAATTATTTTATCATTTTATGTAAGGAAGCAAGCAGTACACGCAAACTGTTTGACGAAGCATGCAGTACATGTAGTAGAACATATATAAGTCGCACATAAATTCATCTTATTTAGTGATAAGATTGATTTACAGATTAATTTTGGAGTACATATGATTAAGGCTAGTATTAAATACAAAGTTAAGTGATATTATCTCTTGTGCTTAATATAAAAGCTACTTAAACTAATTTAGGCAGATTTAAAAAATTAGTTAAATTAGTTATTTATAATTAATATGAGTTGATTTTTTTAAAGTATCCTTTTAATCATGACTATTCTGAGATAAAAACTCTCTTAATATGTGTAATCAATAGAGATACTTTGAAGAATGAGTTATAAATTTGTGAAACATAGTGAATTGATGTCTTATATTTATGATTGAATCTAATACCCAACTAACTCTTATATTAAGAACCGAAGGTAGTATTATAAAAGCAATATCATAAAATATTAAGATGATTGATTATAAACCTAACATTATACATATAATAATACTATCCTGATTTTTAATATGAGAGCTAGATAACTAATTTATGATTATTAACAAAATTAGCTAAGTTGGTTATTTATAATAAATTGACATTATCTTCCTTAAAGTATCCATGTTAATCATATGTATTGAAATTACCTATTCATGAAAATTGCTTAATATGTGAAATCATTACACAGATTACTTGGAACAAAATTGATAAATATTGAAAGTAAAATATATTTGAGTTTTATATCTAGGAGTAAATCGAATTACTGACCAGCTGTAATATCAAGAAGAAGAGGTAGTATTATTAATGCGCATCTGTCCGTGCCCTCAGTTTTGAAGTCTATGATGAGGTCAAATTCAGTGATACCCAGTTTTGAAGTAATCTGTGGATTCAAAAGCCAAAACCATGGAAGATTCAAAACCTAGTTTAGACGGTGAAATGAATTAAAGAAACTTCAAGGGTTCTTCTGCAAATTGTTCATTTAATTTCCTCTTTTTCTTGATAAAAACACAATTATATATTACACAAGATAAAAAGATATTACTCCTCCGGTCCTTATTATAAGATCCAATTTGACTTTTTATTTGGTCCTAATTATAAGACCCAATCCATTTTGTTTCTTATATTTATGCATTTTTTTTCAAGATAATCCTTCTAATAATGATAGTTTTAGCCAATATACTTAATTAGTAAGGATATTTTAAGAATGATAACACTTATTTATTATAAATAACCAACTTAACTTACTTCTTTAATCTCCTCAAATAAGTCAATTGGGTCTTATAATTAGGACCGGAGGAGTAGTATATTACAAAACAGAGTGTACATAAGGACAAACATAAGAAGAAAATGAAGATGCCCAAAGGATATGAACACATTTAAAAAAGAAGGTGGACACATCAAGACTGTTTTCCCCTTTTCCTTAGAACCGATCAGGGCGCCGTGATCTATAGTAAAAATATTAATAAAAAAAATTATATTAAGAGGGTGTTTGGTTTCCTCTAAAGTGCTTTCTAAAAACACTTTAACACAAGTTGAGATAAAATTTATCTCACATGCTTATTTTATATTCCATAAAATCACTTTTAAAACTATGATTTGGTTTTTATTTAAATACTCTATAAATCTGGACCGTCCAATTATAATATCAAGGTCTAGATTTAGTGCTTATCATGAGTACCCAAAATGAATCGATATCCTCCCATCAGTAGTGCCACCACCCTTTCTGTAACCTTTTTTGTGCAAGAAATTTGATGCTATTAATATAAAATTTCAAGTTCAGATTCTATGAATTAGAAGAAAATAATATTGACTGAGATTTCTCTCATCTCTCTAGGACCCAACATGGCTTGATGGAGTTTGGAATGTTGAGTTTCATGACCAATTTAAAAAAAATTATGTTTTATGAGACAAAACTTCTCTCACATATTTATTTGGTATGTATAAAAATGACACAAATTAAATAAATATATATTAATTTACGGTATACTATTAAATATACAAATAGAATTACGTTACTTGGAAGGACTGGAAATTTTATAAAATAAATCTTGCAGTAAGGAGGAAAAATCTACAATGAACAAGCATTCTTTTTTATGATTCTGTCATTACTAATTAATAAAAATAATAATTATGCTATTAAATATCACTTGAAAAATGATCAAATCTCTATCATCAACTCGTTGATAATATATTAATATTATATATTGACTACTGAATACTAATTACTCCTCCGGTCCTTATTATAAGACCCCATTTGACTTTTTATTTGGTCCTAATTATAAGACCTCAATCCATTTTGTCTCTTATATTTATGCATTTTTTTCCAAGATAATCCTTCTAATAATGATAGTTTTAGCCAATATACTTAATTAGCAAGATATTTTAGAATGACAACACTTGTTTATTATAAATAACCAACTTAACTTACTTCCTTAATCTCGTCAAATAAGTCAATTTGGTCTTATAATTAGGACCGGAGGAGTATTATATTAACATATTTCTTAAGAGAATAAAAAATGATTTAAACTGGAAAAATGAATTTTTTATATTTTTAATCTCATACATTCTGTGAATCAAATCAATTTCAATTTTCTCAAGTTTTATAATCCTGGAAAATAATTAAATTTTATTTTATTAAATATCATTTTCCTTAAACTTAAGTAGGAAAAAAAAGCCTTTTTTTTTTTTGCAGTGGGAAGACGAGACCAAAAAGGAAGGCGCGGAAACGAACAAGTGGCAGTAAAGCACTCATTCTATTGGTTGCTTTAAGGAAACACCGCATAAAGTGGGCCCCGCTTGATGTTTTATCTTATCGCTGTTCTCTTCCAACTTGGATTGGAATCCAAAATAGAATCTTCGCTTCTATATCACTCCAACGTTATCCTCAACCTTCTCTTTTTCTTTCTTCCCTTTTCATAAGTTTTAATCACGTTCAAAAATTTAATTTCAATCTTCAAATCTTCATATTTTAAATATTTAACATTATAATTATTGTTAAAATTAAATTTATAAATTACATTTTTCTGAAGTAACTTCACAAGCAACTCTCCTAAAATTTATCATCATTGCTTTTAAAATCTAGAAATAAAACTTTGAAAAATTAATTTAATATTAATTTAAATATGGAAAGTAATAATAGTATTTTAGAATTTAGATATTTGGACTTGAAAAATAATTTTATCTGGTTATGTGTTGTCTAAAAATACGCTTATAATTTTGAGAGTATCTACAATGATAGCAAAATGTTAACGATTGTAAATTTGATAACATAAATGTCCTTACTCCTTAGTTTGATTTTCTATAAAAATTAATATTTTCCATAGTTAAAAAAATAATACTCTTCCGGTCCTTAATATAAGACCCATTTAACTAATTTGATTAATTAAGAAAGTTAGGTAAGTTAGTTAATTATAAGAAAAGTGACACATTTTTCTTAAAACACTATAATCATTTTTTTTAATACCCTTCTCCCTCTTCTATTTGATTATGGTTGAGGGAGTATCTATAAGGGTAATTTAGAGAAAATTGATAAATATGAGAAATGGATCTTATATTTAGGACCAAACCAACTTAAGAATTGGGTCCTATATTAAAGACCGGAGGAGTAGTATATATAGGAAGTTAAAAACACATACGCATAAGTAATTATGCCTATCTAAAGCGGGTCAAATAATCTTTTACCGTACTCATACTAAAAATATTTTAAAAACTAACTTTTTTATTTTAATTTTTTTTCCATCTGCACATCGATATTATAAATGATACCTTATTTTATTTTATAATCTTTTTTCCCGTGCAATTGACAATATAATAACAATTTGTTAGTACTATATTCTATAATTTATTATTACTCGGCGCATTCTAAACATCATATACATACACACACTAGCACATACACATGTATATATTGATTCCAAACATATCAATACATATTCATTTTCTCGTACATAACAAACACTGTTTGCATTTTGCAAGGCATAATAAATAGAAAAATAATAAATAAAGACCCCTAATATGTAAAATTGTGATTTGTGACCCTCAATTTGAAAAATAACAAATAAAGACCTGATCCTATATTGTAAATATGAAATTTTGGTTAAATGTCTGAAATATCTCTAAGGCAAGTTGTGATTTGGTTTACTGACGTTGTCATTCGCTAAAATGAACTTGTCATTTCCCATAGTCAACTTATCATTTGGCATACCCTTAGTCAAGTTGTGATTTGATCTATTGAAGTTGTCATTTGTTAAAGTGAACTTATCATTTTCCATAGTCAACTTGTCATTTGGCTGAGGGGCATTTTAGACATTTCACTAAGCTTTTATATTTGTAATATGGGATTATTTGTCATTTTTTCAAATTGAAGATCCCAAATCACAATTTTACATATTAGGTCTTTATTTATTAATTTTCCTAATAAATAAGTACTCCCTCCGTTCTTATAAATTCTTATTTATAAGGGACATTTCGTTGAGATGACATGTTCCTCTTTATAATAAACATTTTGAAGATGTTTAGATATTAAATGTGTTTTTTTTATATTTACCCTTAATTAATTATTTGTTTCTCTCATTCTTTTTTTCTCTCTCTTATTTTCTCTCATCTTTTTTTCATCCATTCTCTTTTTCACCCGTATCTTTCATAAATAAAAATATTTTAAAAAAACAAATTATATTTTTTATATATTTATTGTTTCTAACTAATTTTAACTAATTTTTTATTAATGTAATTCTGTTAGTCGTATGTTATAATAAGAAACAGAGAGTAATTTAACAATTACTGAAATTCAATGGTGGCTTATTTATGTTAATTTGTTTTTTTCCGCCCGTCTTATTTAAGTTTGTTAATTAGATATGATTAACACAATAATCAGACGCTTAAAGGTTCCAAGCTCCATCATATGATCTTGCGGGTCGACCCGGAAAGGTGGGTCCCCACCGTCCACGTCAGCAGAATGTAAACGGCATCCTCTCGCCCTTGGCTTGGCTTGATCAAGATTCTGTAGCACCCAATTCAGATTTTACCCTTGGGCCAAAAATGTTTTATTAATTAATATGAATTATTTATTTTATTTTTGTCACTTTCTTTTTTTTTGGCCAACAATTTTTGTTACTTTCGGTAGGCTACACAAAAGATCGTAAAGAAACAAACAAAAATATGGTATTGGAGGGGGAAAAAAACAATTGACAGATGAGTGTTGTTGACGTGGAAGAAATGATAAGTTTCCAATCAAAAATCTAAATATCTTATCATTTTATTATTTTAAATCCTTTCAAATATTATAAGTAATATAAATTATTTTCTTAACAAAATAAGAACTGATTGAGATGACTGTCTAAAGCAGATGCAAAAAAGTTTAATGTAAAAGGAAGGATCATCCCAAAGTTGTTACTTTATTCTATCTGCAGCGTGTTATCTACAATTAAAATTTTACATTATCTTGGGAAGGATTTATAATCTTTTTGGATAACTAAGAATCTGATCTAATATAAATACATAAATTTCACATTTATTTCAAGTTATATTCAATTAATTTAGCAGCGCATCCAGTCATTCACCCTTTTAAAGAGTTAATCAGGCTATAGTTATATACTTATATTATGTTTATAGCTCTCTTTTTTTGGCACAAATATCTCTTTTGGCACGTGGAATCTAATCAAATGAAAATGAAAAAAAATACCAAAGATATTTGTAATAATCCTCAATCCTCATTAAATCATAATATTAATGCAGAAGAAATGAAATCAAAACCCATCTTTTTTTAATACAAAAGCAATGAACTCGATGGATTGATATGAATATTTTACAATCGATCAATAAAACATTATTTCGTTTGTTTAGTTGCCTTATTCGATATGTGACACTACATCCAGTCATAGATATAATATTTACTTGTAATGCAAACTGCAATACAAACTATATTTTATATTTATAATTGGAGAGAGTACATAAACTTATGTTGTATTCTATGTTCATTATTCAACTAAAATAGTGTAAAATGCCAAAAGTCAAACATATGAAAAATTTGGCTCCCTCTTATCCTAAATATAAAAACTAGCTAAATAACTAATTTACATATAGTTAAAAAATTAGTTTAAATTAATTATTTGTAATAAATATGAGTTTTTTAAAAAAAACTTTCATTCATTTATATCAAAAAATTTTCTCATTAATAAAAATTTTAGTATCTATAATAATAAAATTGTCTAAAAAATTAATTATAAATTTGAGAGATAAAATAAATTAAAATATATTATTTGTAGCTAAAACAATCTCTTAACTAACTTTAATATTTAAGATTATATGACTTAATAAAAAGCTAGCCCTAGGCAGGAGATCAGGCCATTAAAAACAGAGTTTTTTTTTTTTCATCCTTCACTTAAGTTATCAGGAAAAAAAAACTCACATGCCTATCATACGTGCAAGACTGGATGAGAATGAGCAATATAACACCATCTCCTATTCTTAATATAAGAATTAATTTGATATTCAATTTAATTTTAAATGTAAGACTCTAATTTATTTTGTTTGTCATATTTATTTATTTTGCAGATATTAAATGATAGTTCTAACTAATACACATGATTTGTTCTCGATCTAAAAATGAAATGACCCCTCTACCAAATTTTTCCCGATTATGAGACACATTAAAATGGAATATAAGCCCCAAAAATTTAAATATTCAAATAAAAAAAACTAAAAAAATTATAATTCTAGGGAGAGGTCAAACTTCTGGAAAAATCTTATATCTTCTACTTAAAACTAAAAAAATTAGTTAGGATATTTTAAGAAAAATAATTTCTATTTATTACAAATAACTGCTTTAATTAATTTACCTAATTTGCTCAAATTATTTAACTAGTTTTTATATTATATACCAAAGTGTATATTCCACGCGTCCATCCCAAGCATATCCACGTATTGACTTCTGCTTCTTTTTCTTTTTTTTTTTGGGCCAGCATTCTCAAATAGGTGATGTCACTCACAGCGTGTTACATGCACATTCCTAGCAGGTGGCAACAGCAAAGCTATTAGTAGATTAGCTTTGAAATTAGCCATCAATTAGAGTACACAAAAAAATTAATTAATGAAAGAAAAAGAGCGACAAAGCAGAGCCTTATCCCTTTCAAACCAATGGAATCATCAAAAGGATTCACATTCCAACATCCAAAAAGGAAAATAAAAATAAAAAACTATTTCGATGTGACGCATGTCCCACTTAGATAATGAGATAATCAAGTTTACCGAACCCTCATTATTATTACCACATACATTAATGTCAATCTTTTTTCTTGGGGGGAATAATTTAAACGTTTACCAAGCTTCACCTCAGTTCACACATGGCCTTTTTATATTATTTCTGTTTCATCAGTTTAAAGCACATCTTATCGATCAATTCATATGACATCCCCCTTTTATACATATAATGATATACACGTGTTCATCAATACATATGATACATACATCCATATATTTTTTCTAGAATTAAAATTACACATATAATTTTTCAGGATTTATATATATGTACTCCCACGGCAAAATTAAATGGTTGAAATATATTTTTGGTCTTTTAATTTTATATACAATTTTAATTCAGTTTCTTAATTTTAAAAAGTATATTCTTAATCCTTAACCTTAAAACCGTTGACAAAAAATAACAATATTAATACATTAAATGCTAACAAAATATTATTAAATACTAATGTGTTGAGTTTAATTCTCAAAACAACTATAATTATTACAAAAAATTATTATTTAAGACTAACAATTTTAGCATTACACTACAAAATTTTTTTTAAAAAAATTAAGAGACCAAACCAAAATTTTGCGTGAAGATAAATACTAAATGTATAATTTAGTCAAAATAAACTAGTTGGACTTCCTTGAGTTTTGCTAAGACTACATAAATTTCTACTTTAGTCAAGAACTATGCAAAATTATTTGTGTATATATATATATATGTACGAAATACATTGCATAGATCGTTCCGTCCGTTTTGTCAAAGCCACTCACGCCTCTTTATTTTTAAAATCTAAAAAAATGAACACTAAAATAAATAATAAATTACATCGAACTCCTCTAAATTCCATGAACTAAAATATTCAATGTGTCCTCTAACTTAAATGGAGAAGCTTTTTATGTAGTGAATATATATAAATTACTGAAAACTAAACTATTTATGCTATTTCCACGGGGTGTGTGTGTGTGTGTTTTTTTTTTTTTAGTGAAGTTTAGAAGATTTGTGTTGATGCTGAAATAAAGTAGTACTTGTGTCAGAATGTTAAGTCTAAGTGAATTTAAACTAATGCAAAAAATCTTATATCAGATATAATTGAATTTAACAGGGGATACATATAAACAGATCAAAACACTTATAATTAAACTCATAACCTTATTTTAGCGTTGAATTAATGTTCATATATTCCTCCTCAGTTGTTTTAAGCCAAAATGAAAGCCCTTAACTGCACTCATCAGCCTTGTTCTTATGTGGTTACCTAATTGCCCAAATTCAAGCATTGTTAGATCCAATTGAGAATACTCTAACAAAGATGTTTTCTGCATTAACGCTTCTATTAATTCCTAACATTATGTAATTTCAACCAAATTAAAAAAAATTATGAAGTCTAGTCTGTTTACTATTTTATTGGTCCAAAATGACGTGGCACTTTGGTTTGGTTGACACATGGCACATTGGCATAGGATCAATGACGTGGCACAACAATGATCTTGGTTCTTAAGTCATGAATCTAAGTCACCAACAACTATAGTGAGCCGCCTTAGCTAAGCATGCATTTCCCAAAAAGTGCAAAGCACAAGTCATGTCCTTCAGAATTAATTATTAATTAATAATGTATTTCTTGAGATAATCACAAGTGTTGTCTCTCTAGATAAGCAGATCCTGCTCTCTCTCCTGGGAAATACATAATAAACTCTACGAATAGTGACACGTGGAATAATAATATAATCGAAGCCCACAATATAAATATATATATTGCCCTAATCACTATCACCCACAAAAAGTTGGAAACCCTATATAATTAATATATATAAGTGTTTTGTGATATATGTTGGAAAAGGAAATGGGTTTGGCTAATGGCTATAATATCAATTGAGATTTACTTTAGGATGATTTTAATTATGAAAAAGTGAAGAATGCGCTTTATTACTTTATTAGAATCGGTTATGTAAGGGCCGAGTTGAAGGTACGATGGATTGCATTCACACTGTGAAGAGAATGACGAAATTTGGTGGTTTGGAAGTTGAAAGAGATAAGCATTCATTTTGAGGCAGTCCAAAGAGGAATACCACATATTGATATAGCTATTTGAGGGCTATAGCACCAAAACAACCAATATATTAAAAAAGAAAAAGATACCTGGTGTCTAGATAGATTCGAAATAAACTAATGTTATTGTTTTACACCAACCGAAATAAACTAACCGATATGTGTGCTTGCCAAAGATATGAATATATAGTTGAACATGAGAATTTATCCTTTTAAGATCATACTCCTTCTGTCCTTAATATAGGACCCAATTCTTGTGTTGGTTTTGGTCCTAAATATAAGACCCCTTTCTCATATTTATCAATTTTTTTAAAATACCCTTATGTATACTCTCTCAACCATAATCAAGTAGAAGAGGGAGAAGGGGTATTAAGAAAGATGATTATGGTGTTTTAGGAAAAATGTGACACTTTTCCTATAATTAACTAATTTACCTAACTTCCTTAATTTAATCAAATTAGTTAAATGGGTCTTATATTAAGGACCGGAGGAGTAGTATCTAATATTTGTTCGAGCTTTTAGTTATTTATAATAAATCTTCTAATTATCAGTGCTTAATTGATTTGTCTGCTATCTATCTCATGAAGCGATATGTATCAATAACACCATATTTTTTTTATAATATACATGCACACACATATATATATATATATAAGATCATTGTAAATTTTAAAGCTTTGATGAAGTTATTTATACATGAGTTAGAATTACATATTTAGCCGTGTTTTAATAATTTACGGTACTCTCTTTGATTATACTTTTCAATTAAATATCCTATTAATTTATTTTACATATTCACACGTTTCATACAGAGATATGAATATATATATATATATATATATTTCATAATAGTTGCATAAACCTGATTTTGGCTAAATTAGGTTTAGAACAGAGACTATGATCTGAAGTCAGCTGTGGGAATGAAACAAGGGAAAGCTAATAACAAGATAATATAGATTAATTCAGTCATTAATTAAATTGAATTACTCCTCCGGTCCTTAATATAGGACTCAATTCTTAAGTTGGATTTGGTCCTAAATATAAGACTCATTTCTCATATTTATCAATTTTCTCTAAATTACCCCTATAGATACTCCCTCAACCATAATCAAATAGAAGAAGGAGAGGGGGTATTAAAAAAGATGATTATGGTATTTTAAGAAAAATGTGTCACTTTTCTTATAATTAACTAACTTACCTAACTTCTTTAATCTAATCAAATTAGTTAAATGGGTCTTATATTAAGGACCGGAGGAATATTAAACTACAGTTGTGGGACAAAAAGGTAGGTATGGTATCGAAGTGCTTTGTGTGTGTGTGTGTGTGTGTGACGCAAGAGATTCATTTTTATCAGATAGACGTTTGTGTATTATTTTATTATAGCAGCCCTAAAAGTGATGGAATTAGTTTATTAGCCGACCATTGATCCACGTAGAATATATGATAAAATCGCTATAGGTTCGTGTAAATTTGGCATTTTTCAGCCATCATGAAATTTGGCATTATTTGTTGATAGATTTTCTAATTGCCTTTTAAATATATGATCCATGGTACTATATATGTAGATACATGGGCAATTTTGTCTAAAAAAAAGTCTTATAATATAAAAGGAGTGTTTGCAAACACCTATAAGTACTTAAAAAAATATTTTGACGAGACAAGTCTTCTCTCAAATAATCTTATCTCATACTCTGTAAAATTATTTTTAAAAAGTTAATTCAAATACCTTAAAATCAGTTAGAGTATACTCTCTTATGCTTTAGAAATTATGATCGATAGTAACTATTTATTTGTTACATCTATCTAATTCAGAGAAGAACATTAATTATCAATGAAATTATTTTTTGTTTCACCAAATCAGTCATCAATGTTTTTATATAGTGCTATTGACTAGGACTCGAGCATTGTTGGATTCAAACAGATTGCATGTACCTTTTATTCTATTAATACTTTATGTAGTATCTAATATATGATATTATGGAGTTAGATTTGAGTGTTATTGAACTTGAATAGGAGAGCGACCCTTTTTTAAATTTAATTATAAAGTATATTAATTTTTTCACGAGAAAAGCATATTAAAAAATGATATCAAATTCACATGCCATTCTATCTCGGCGGCTGTCCCAAAAATATGGACGGCCAAGGTTTTTTTCCCCCCATCTAGATAGATATCTTTATTTCTTAGAGAGAGAATGCAGCAATTAACATTTTTGTTAAATATTTAATCGTTTAAAAAATTTTATTTTTTAAATAAAATTTGAAAAATCAATTACTCGGCGGCTTCAACTTTTATGTATGCCTAAGAAACTAACGAAAAATTTTCACTTTTAAAACTTCATAGGAATAAAATAATAGTTTGATTTGAGAGTCGAACAAAATATCTTATTCTATGTGTGGCCAATATATTTGCTAGAATAAAATAATTGAGAAGAATATTCAACAAATTACTGAATATGCCTTCAAGTAATTGCAACAATTCTAGATATTCCAACTTTCAAAGCAATTAAAACGCGAGGGCCAAAAACAAGTGGATGAATATATAAATATAATTATACCAAATATGACTGATGAATTTATTTGATTCAGGGTCATATAAATACTGCATAAGAATTTATATTTGTATTAATAATAATAAAAACAAAAATCATATGTCAACTAGACATCGGTCAAGCATAATGCAGGTACAATGCATGTAGGGATATGCGTTCCATCTATAAAAAAAATATATTTTTTCCTATACAATAATGCTTGATTTTTTTTTCTTGGATGTTTAGCATGAATTTTAACTGATTGATTGATTTGATCCGATATTTCACATCAAACCAAAAAAACTGTGTGCGTGTTTTCCAAAGTTTCTCCTTATATTTAGAAGATAAATGCAATGGACAATAGTGCTCACATTCTCTTGATTAAAAAGGAGTAAGTATCATATTTTTTATTTATTAATAACTATCATGTTAAATATATCGAAACATTCATATAATACACACTATCAGATATAAAATGAGAACACACACCCAACAGATTTTAATCGACTAATTTAATAACATATATATATTAAATATATTTAGCATAGGGTTGGCGGGTAAACCAAATGGTAACTTTATTTAGATATAAAGTTTTTACTCACTTTATCCTTAATATATAGGAGCTAGTTGAAAGATAAGTTTGATACTAAACGTGAAATCTTAATTTATTTTATCTGTTATATTTATAAATTTTTTAAACTAAGTTACTGTCATCATAAATTAACTAATTTATCAAATTTTTTTCATTTACTCAAATTAGTTAAGGTTCTTCTATTAAGAATAAGAAATAATATATAATATATATTTATAAAGATATACAAAAGTGCATGTAATTTAGTCTGTATAAAGATGTGCCAATGTAACCAATAGTCTCCAAATCAAACCCCACATATATAGTTACATTGTGAACTCATCGAGAGAGTTTTTTTTTTTAATTCCAGCCCTTGTTGGGAGATCAATCTACTTTATATATAGATAAATGTTACCTCTTATCCTTAAGATAAGATCTAGTTTTTAGTATAATTTGTATTATAAATTAGATCTTAATTATTATATTAAGTACTGGATATAGTATTATAAAATCTAAGTTTTGACCACCTAAGCATTAGGTTTCAAGTTTGACCCAATGCGAATAGAGAGAATGTCTTTGGGAGAAATCTTTCTAATTGAACCTAGAATGCCCCAATCGGACCCAATGGGATTTTTATTATTAAAAAAACATCATGTTCTTGTACGCTATAACAAAACATTACTGCCCAGAGCTTGTTCAAATGTTGTACTTGATTTAGAAACAAAAGATTCTCCTTATCCATACAAAAGAAAAGGTTTTATGTAGATTCGGTGTTATATGAACAAAACGAGGGGTGAGAATCAAAACCAGAGATGAGTTGGCCCTTGGTTTTGAGCCACTTGTCGATGTGGGACATAAAAGTGCCCTACGTGCAACATATACATCTTGATGGGTGGCATTTAATTGGCAAATTAAACATATCAAACGGATGCCTCTAATTGGAAGGTGCTTATTATGATTGGATTAAAATGGATCGATCGTCATCCACTTGCTCACCTAAAAATTAAATGGCTTTCTTTGACGTACCCTCCAAGGCCAAAACCAGGGAAACATCCAAGTCATCCTTAGAACTTTCACTTCAGGACAATTAATTCAGATTCAATTCATGCAATGTATTCTCCCAAACAAAGCCCACTCCCACTTGGCAAATTTGACATGTATCACATATTGACATGTCATTGTTTGTCGTGGCCAAACGCAATTATGATATTCTTTCCACGCCATCTGTTTTCCATCGTCCAAAATACCCTCAATTTTGAGACATTCTTTTTTTGGAAAAAAAATCAATAAATTAGTAATCTTCATATATATAAATATTAGAGAAAAGATATGAATATTTTAGTAGAAATTATCGTTACGAAAGTCAATTTTATTATTTTAATAGCATGCATGTCAACTCTTGTGTGCCAATAGTCTTTGGTTTTGTTTAGTTGGTCACTTGGTTGTAATGATTAGTAATTTGTGCTTCTTTTGTTGATATATTTTTTCGGAAACAAACACAAAGTAAAAATAATTTGACTATGGCTTTGTAAAAGTAATAATCATTCAATTGAAGTAGACACTAGTTAATATGGTATGGGAAATCCAAATCTCGTATATACAATTTACTGAATTTTTTGGGAAAGTTCATAATTGGTTGCTTGTTTCATTATTTAAGTTCTTGAGAAATTTGTTTGCTTTTAAATAAATATGGAGATCTTTTTTAAAAATTCTAGAGACAAAAATTTCCTTTTAATTGAAATTAATTTTATAATTTTTAAGGACAAGTTTGTAAAAGGTTAAAAACACGTATGAGAAAAGTAAAACTTGTACGAGTTCTGCTCAGTGAATTACTTTCCTAATAAACTTAATTATTTTTTTGATGCTCGATGTGAGAATTAATTCTATATTTCTATGGGAAATTAAACCAATTAAGCAAAGAAACATTCATTAGTTTCCAAAAAGTTTAACTTTCCTGTTCTATTTATCCCAAACAGAGAAATGGTATTATGATAAAAGTAGTACTTTCTCATACCATGGACAATAGTAATTGGAAAGCTTAAAAATTAAATAAATTATAAGAAATATGTGCATATTTATCACACAAAAAATAATTTGTGAATAATTGACTAGTCACATATGGATGCAAAAAATGATTAATTTTGTGCCCTTATTTTGTTTGATTATGGAGGGGCAAGGGGAAAACAAGACAGGTGGGGTTGAAGCTGAAGAAAACGACAGAGAGAGAGAGAGAGAGAGAGAGAGAGAGAGAGAGAGAGAGAGCAAGTTTGATGGGGAAAGCCAACAAGGATTCTGTGTTGTCGTGGTTGGATGAGGTTGTGCCTTCTTTGATTCAACGTTCCTAATTAACCTTATACTATTTTCTATACTTAATATAAGAATTCGTTTGATTTTTATTTTGTCTTAAATATAAAATTTTAATTAATTTTGTCTCTCATATTTATCTATTTTTCTAAGATAGTCCCTATAATAATAATAGTTCTAGCTAATATATTGGATTAACAAAGATGTTTTAAAAAAGACAACACTTGTTTGTTACAAATAATTAACTTAACTAATTTTTTTAATCTACTCAAATTAGTCAACTAACTCTTATATTACAAACCGGAAATAGTATTTATATATTTGCCCCACTTCAACCCCTATTCTTGGCTCTTGATCCTCCCTCCCTCTTCCCCCTTCATCTTTATCTCCTTCGTCATTAATGTCTCTAATAATAATCTTAATAATAATAATAATAATAATAACAATAACAACAATAATAATAACAACGATTATTTATAATATTATTCATCCAAGATTGTGCTGTTCCGGTTCAAATTTTAATACCCACATGCACACAAGGAAAATTTTGTTCTCTCAATTGTATTAAATTAATTATCTTAGCTACAAAACGCCACTTTGAAAAATCTGTGGTCGTCTTGTCATAGTACTACTTCAATAATATATGCAAATTCACACACACACACACACATATATATATATCACGGGTATGTGGTACTCAATTTTTATTCAGAAGCATATGCTCCGTTATTCCGTTATATCCTGTTTTATCATTTACAATTTTTTTCTTTTCATGTATCAAATGAGCCTCTTCCATTTAGTGGTAAAAGCTCGTATTATACTCTTTCGGTCTTAAATATAAGACTCTTACACATACTAGTATAAGGGTTTTATATTTAGGACCGGAGGAGTATATTGTTTTGCTAGTTTTCTTCAAATCCCGATCAATTGTGATTTTAATTCCGTGCATGGCATTTCTAGTATAAGCGACAAGAGAATGCTTTTGTGTTAGAAAAAACTTGATGGAGGTTTAGCAACTAAAACATCTAAACAAAAATTGCGACTAACTAACATGATTTCTAATTTGTGTTGCTTATAAAAATCGTGATTATTTAAAATTGTATTTGTTCACTGCTAATCAAAATGATCACTCAATTAATAATGATTAGAATAATCATGCAAAACATCTTTCCATGACCAAACAATAAAAGAAAAAAAATGATTGAAGAGATTTTGATTAGAATATCACATGGAATTATTCTAAGTGATCCAAGAGAGGAAGTTTCTTTTATCAAATAAAATCAGAAAAAGTATGCGCGGTTAATCTTAAAAGGTGATTGTCATATAGAGTTAAAAAAAAAAAAAATCACAAGACATGCGCCATGAGAGCCACAATAATAAAAAGAGATTTTATAAAAGGCTATAATAATCCATTGTCCAACATCAAACTAGTCACAGTCGAACGAATAATATGTTAAACATGAATAAATAAGAAACATTATATTACCAATTTACCTCATGTTGTTTTACCTGAACATGTGAAATAAATGAGAGTACATGAATTCACTTGATAACATACTCTTGGATATCCGTGAGTCCAAAAAAAAAAAAACTCTTGGATATCCGCAATAAAAGAATCCTAATTAACTAAATAAATAATTAATACTCCTCCGGTCCTTAATATAGGATCTATTTAACTACTTTGATTAAATTAAAAAAAGTTAGTTAAGTTATACAATAATCATAAATATGACATATGTTTCCCAAAATACTTTTAGTTAAAACTTCTTTAAAAAACTAACATAAATGTTTTAGATTATTTTATTAAAAATATAAAACAGTAAAATTGATGTATTTGTGGAATTATTGAGTAATAAGTATTCACTCACTCTATAAAATATATAGGTGTATTGTTAATGACTAATAAGTATTATTGTGGTATTTGATTATTTAATAGGGATGATTTAGGAAAAAAATTGATAAATATGAGAAATATATCCTATATTTAAGGCCAAAATTAAGCTTCTAATTAGGTCTTATATTAAGGATTGAAAGAGTATATATTATAAATTTTATTCATTATATGTTACTCCTCCGATCCTAAATATAAGACCCTTATACATACTAGTATAAGGGTTTTACATTTTTATGTATAAGAGTCTTATATTTAGAACCGGAAGAGTACCTCTTATCCTTGATATAAGAGTTAGCTAGATATGAGTTTCGTTCAAAATACTTATATGGTCCTATTTACATACACTTTTTTTAGATGAAAATTTACATAACACTTTTAACAACACAAACTAAAAAAAATCTTGAATTGTATTAACTCTCCATTAAAATAAAATAACTTTTCAACTTTATCCCTATTTATTATATACACTTTTTAAAAAAATAACTATCTACATTTATATTCATGCAAAAAATTTAATGAAGTTATTTATAAATAAAACTAAGAAAAGTCTTTTCTCTCTGTCTTATAAATACGACTATAGGAGTATAAAATTTCAATCCATTTTATCCCATACTTATTTTTTTTAAAAAAATTATCCTTGTTAATTACACACGTTAAAGGAGTTTACATTAAGAGGTAATTTCAATGCAAATAATTCAAAAGAATATTTGTGAGAAATCAACACATATTTTTAATAAATAACTAATTTAATTTAATTTTTTAATTTATTCAAATTATTTAAATACTATATTTTTAAAAAGTCACAAATTCTTAATAGAAAACAGTAAATGATACACATAAAATAACAATAATATAAATAGAAATTTTCACATAAACATGAATGGATCTAGCCGCCTAGCATCTAGGCATGTTTATAAGCACAAAATTTAGTTCAGAATTTATGAAATCACATGAGATATGTTTAAAAACCAGATAAACATGTTTGAGTTAGAGAGAGAGAGAAGAGGGCATGGAGATGCTGAGGAAAAAAGATACAAGAGCAGCAAAAGCACAAGGGGGGATGAACTTTCACTAAACCAAGGTCCACCCTGTCATGTAAGCCCCCATCAACTTGGCAATTACGTGGGTCCCACCTTACATGCACAACCCACAACTCTCACATACCATTCACAACACTCTTCACAAACAAATACACACATGACCCACCTACCTGTTATCCTCCCTTCTCTCTCTCCCTAAGAATCTTCCTCCCCTGTTCCCTTGCCATCAGTTTGACCCACCACACCCATATCCTCCATAACTCTCCTCACACACACTCTCACAAATCACCATTATTCAAAATTATTAAGTATTTAATTAACTTAATTACCTATCTTTTTTATTTATCACTAAATACCATTTCCTTTTTCTTCTCTTCCTATATATACCAATCTATTCCTTCACCTGCTTCATTCATACTCTTGACAAATCAAACTGAAACCTTCTCTCTCTCTCTTTCTTCTTTCACTCTCTCTGGTCGTATCTGGTTTAAGAGAACACGGGCAATGGACGGAGGAAGCTCTATGGACGAAAGCATTACTACTGATTCAGTTTCTGTTTCCCTTTCTCCGGCGAAGATCCCGTCGAAGAAGTTATCGCCGCCGCCACACAACAGCCTTTGCCGCGTCGGCAGCGGTGCTAGCACCATCATCGACTCTGACATCGTCGGAGTCGAAGCTGAATCCCGGAAACTCCCGTCGTCGAGATTCAAAGGGGTCGTTCCCCAGCCCAATGGCCGTTGGGGTGCTCAGATTTACGAGAAACACCAGCGAGTTTGGTTGGGCACTTTCAATGAAGAAGATGAGGCTGCCAGAGCCTACGACATCGCCGCTCAGCGATTCCGTGGGCGAGACGCCGTCACCAATTTCAAACCTCTCGCCGACGGCGGCTCCGGCGCCGATGAACACGACGACTTTGAAGCCGCGTTCCTCAACGCGCACTCGAAAGGAGAGATCGTCGACATGCTCAGGAAGCACACTTACAATGACGAGCTGGAACAGTTCAAGCGCAACTACGGATTGACGGTGGACGCAAACGGGAAACGGATCATCAGGGAAGGACCCAAGGCTTCGGGTCGGGTCAACAACGCGCGTGATCAGCTCTTCGAGAAAGCCGTGACACCGAGCGACGTTGGAAAGCTGAATCGGCTGGTGATCCCTAAGCAGCACGCGGAGAAGCACTTCCCCTTGCCGTTGCCGGTGGGAACCTCCGCGCCGTACACGGCGGCGACGGTGGCCGCGAAGGGCGTGCTATTGAACTTCGAAGACGGAGGCGGAAAGGTGTGGAGGTTCAGGTACTCGTACTGGAACAGTAGCCAGAGCTACGTTCTGACCAAAGGGTGGAGCCGGTTCGTGAAGGAGAAGAACCTCAAAGCCGGAGACATGGTTTCCTTCTCCCGGTCGATCGGACCGGAGAAGCAACTATACATCGACTGGAAGAAAAACAGAATGAGCACCACCACCACCACCACCAGAACAACTTCAGGGGCGGAATTGTTAGAACCGGCCGGTCCAGTGGTGGTGGAGCCGATTCAGATGGTAAGACTATTTGGGGTCAACATTTTGAAGATGCCCGGTTCAGATGCCATTGCTCCTCCAAGTGGGTGTTACAATGGGAAGAGAAAAGAGATGGATCTGTTCTCATTGGAATGTACCAAAAAGCCAAAGATCATTGGAGCTTTGTAACATTAGCTTCTTTTTTCCCCCCTTAGTTTTAAATCATCTTTTTTCTCCCCTTTTGCCTATATATAATTATTCTGTTTTTCTTGAATTTTGGAAATTGTCTGACTTGTGAAGTAAGAAAGAGATGAATAGTGGTGATGATGTTATGGTTGTAGATGCAAATTGCAAAGGGGAATTTTGTATATTATTATTTAGACGGAAGGAAGAGGCCAACGAAAAAGGTGAAACTAGGCGCAACAATATTGTAAAATAATTATTATTATGAATATAATAATTCGAAAAAGAAAAAGGGATATTTCTATATATATGTATGTGTGTAACTGTTTTATTTTGTGTGTTCATTTACGATTGATGTGGTGCATTTCATGAGCGATTTAACTCTTTTTTTTTTTTTGCAGTTTCTTTGTGTTTGTGAAGGTCATGGGCAATTTGCCAATTGCTCGTGGCTTTTCCCAAAATATCTGTATGTTGACAAATCCAACATTTATTATTTTAGAGTTTTATATTCATTGGTCCCTGTTTGACAAATTTTATGTTCTGTGAAAACTTACCAAATTCAAAAGAAATAAAATGAATCAGACAATTCTTTTTCCCTTTTTGATCCATAATAGAGGACACATTGTATCTGACATGGGTACGTTGAATTTGCTTAGCTGTTATAATTTACTATATTTGTCTCTCTGCACATGTTTCTCCTTTTATTTTTATTATTTTGTTCTATATATTGTTTATAGATATTCAATAATCACATTGAAACCCGTTCCTGAAACGAATAATAAGAGTTATATTACATTTGTAAATGATAAAAATTATCACAGTTCACACCCACCTTTATTTATCTATAAATTTTAAGTCTTAGATGGTAGTGCTTCTGATTCTAAATATAAAAACTAATTAGAGGATTAGATTTGATTTTAAATATAAGATTTAGTCACTCTATCTTTTAAATTTATAATCTTTATTCCAAAATAACTCTACTGATTTTGTAAAGAGTTTCCATCAAAAGCTAATTCCAATATACATTATTAAGAACATCAATATAAATTTGTTATAAATAACCAGTTTAATTAATTTTCTTAATATTTTTAAATTAGTTATTTATTTTTTATATTAAATTAAGTGCAGAAACAAGTGTATATATATAATTTGGCGGTGCCCATATGGTATATAATTAAAAATTTGAAATTAACAAAAGGAATCTAGAGACTGAGAAAGAGAACTATGATTTGAATTTGGCTTCGAAATCCTACACAAGCTTAGCTGTTTGTCATTCAATAATTAATCTAATTAATCTGGAGTTTGACTTGATTTAGTGTTAATCGTGATTAATAAGCTTAACGCACCGAGCTATTTAGCCTCTGGGTCTACTTCGCAGTATAATTATTATTATTAGTACATCTATAGCTAAATCGATGACATTCGACACTCAATAATTAAATTAATAAAATATGTTTTGATTTCTTAGTGGATAGAATGCGTTAATTTGGAATCAAATTTTTCCTTTTATCATCATGAGGAGTTTGAAAGAAATTTTGAATAATTTACAAAAAAAAAGAATTTAAATAAACTTATCGCGATTGGAATCATGAATTTGCCCATATTTGTCTCCACGAAAGTTTATTTAAATTTACAAAAGCTGTGTGCATTATCGAAGCTATTACGCAATTTTTTTTAAAATTTTTTGAGTCATGTACAAATAATCCTCTTAATTATTAAAACTTAACAATGAAATTAAGCAAGCTACATGCAAATAGATAATGAACAAATTAATAATAGAAAAATTATTTGTATAAATGTAAGAGTTTACTAGGTTTATTATTAAACTATAAACTAGATATTATACTACCTCTGATCCTAAATATAAGAGTTAGTTGACTAATTTGAATAGATTAAGAAAATAAGTTAAGTTAGTTATTTGTAATACATAAGTACTACCTTCAGTCCTTAATATAAGACATAGTTTGACTTTTGACTTTTATTCAAGTATAAGATTCAAGTCGACTTGTCTCTCATATTTATTTATTTTTTCTAAAATAGTCCTTCTAATAATAATAGTTCTAACTAACAAATTTGATTAGGAAGGATATTTCAGAAAAAATAACACCTATTTATTATAAATAACTAACGTAACTTGTTTCCTTAATCTACTCAAATTAATAAATTAACTCTTATATTTAGGACTGAGGTAGTATTATCTTTTTTAAAATATTTTTGATAATGAAGTGTGTTGACTAAAACTATTATTATTAGAAGGACTACTTGAAAAAAATACATAAATATGAAAGATAAAATAGATCGGGGTCTTATATTTATGTCAAAATAAAAGTTAAATAATGTCATATATTACGAACTGAGGTAATATTAAAGATCAAAACTAGTATACACACATTGACACATGTACGCAAGCCTAGAAAGACGTATGATTGCACCTCTTTATATGTTTATGCCTGATTATTTTTGGGAAAATATTTAACAATTAAGCATTAATTTTGTCTCAACATTATATTCACGGACTAAATATATATATATATATATATATCTCTAAACTCTCATATATGACGTTTTAAAATGTGCTAATTATACGTTGCAGTTGACTCTTTTTTGGCCAAAAAATATATATTGGAGTCGACCTAATTACTTGTATGCAATAATGCAAACTACCAGTCGATATGATGAAAGAAAATAAACTATAGAACAAAGGTTTGACAGTTCAAATTTGTCCAGGTCCATTCCATTTTTTTGATAGGTCACCAATTCATTATCTTTGACTTACGACTTCATTTTGGGAAAAAGAAATTAGGTTTTTGGTATTATTTAGGCTACATGGCAAAAGCATATCTGAATTATATACCGTGTGCGTGTATTCCCAACATATTTTAATTATTTATGGATAAAGTTGAAATATTAACTGCCTCGTTAATTTAATGTCAACATTGTTGTTTTAAATATTATTAATAGGTTGGCAAAAAAATATTATTAATAGGCTGAATTATGTAAAACTCTTTGTATATAATATTTTAAAGTTTCAATTTAACTTCCTAACTTTTTATTTTTTTATTTTTATCATTGACCATTTGCTTTTAAGTGACTGTTATCCTTTCGACGAAAATTATCACATCATATCAATAGAAGGCAACTGGTGGCATCTTACATGGCATTTTGTGTAAGTTAATAATTTTATAAAATCCCCTCAACTTTAAGTCAATTGCATAAAACCTTCATAAACTTTAGAATATTAAATTCAAATTTGAAACGTCAGGGGGATGATATATAACTGGTCAAAAGTTTAGGAGATTTTTGTAAAATTAATAACTTACATAAAATGCTATGTAGGATGCCACATGTATGTCTTCTATTGAAATAACATGGCAATTACCGTAAAAAAGATAACGGCAACTTAACTACAAGATGTCTATGATTAAAAAAAAATAAAAAGTCATGGAGGCTAAATTTAGGCTTTAAAATATCATGGAGGTTATGTCCAATTGACCCAAAGTTTAGGGGGATTTTTGTATAATTTAGCCCTATTAATATTAGATTGGCAACAAAATATTAGTAATATTAACATTACACTATTTTCAGACTTTAATATAAAAGTTACTTAACCAATTTAAGTAGATTAAAAAAATTAGTTAATTATTTGTAATAAATATTAGTTGATCTTCATGAAGTATTATTTTTAATCATGATTTTTGTGTGTGAACGTAATCATGGTTATCCTTCTATAAAAACTCTCTTATTTGAAGAATAAATTATAAATTTAGGAGATAAAAAGATGGACCAAGGTTATGACTCAATTCAATTATCAACTAGTTTTTATATTAAAAACGGGAGCTAATATCATTATATGAATGGAGTCTAATGTTTTATGCACAAGCCTGCCTTCCTTAAAGTTAGCAGATAATAATATACTCTTCCGGTCCTTAATATAAAACCTATTTAACTAATTTGATTGGATTAAGGAAGTTAGGTAAGTTAGTTAATTATAAGAAAAGTGATGCATTTTTCCTAAAACACCATAATCATCTTTCTTAATACCCCTTCTCTCTTCTACTTGATTATGGTTGAGAGAATATCTAGAGGGGTAATTTAGAGAAAATTGATAAATATGAGAAATGGATCTTATATTTAGGACCAAAACCAATTTAAGAATTGGATCCTATATTAAGGATCGAAAGACTAGTAGATTTATCAAATTTAATTTTAACCAATATAAAGTAATTAAAAAGAAGCCATAAATTTCAAGTCATTACTGCTCACAAATAATTGTGTGCCCTCCACCACGATATAAAAGTAGTGTTCCTTCCAATTGATAGGAAAATTTTTATTTTATTAAATCATATAGCAATAATTAAGACTAGTACTAGTGACTACACAAATCTTTTTTTTTTTTTTTTTGCCATAGTTGACGTAAATATAATGTATTTACATGTACAGCTTCTTAATCTTCAACTTGACTTATTTAATTAATTAATCATTGTTCTCACAATTTATATATATATATATATATATATATATGTAGCCTGTGTCATATGGAGTGTGTGAGGAGGAGGATGCGGTAATAAATTGCATGTATATTTTCGTCGAAAGTTCCCACGCGCGCATGTCAAGGATGTAACCACGTACGTTAAGTCATTCTTCATGTCGTTTTGCTGATACTTCATCTTTTAGTTCAACTACTGCCACTTGTCCCCTTTGACCCTTTGCTAATAACATGGCCTCATATTTTTTTTTGACCAGATTTTTATTAAATTATGATAATGATACTCTCATATAGATACATATAGTTTTAATCTGGTCGTATAATCATTTTATTAAATCATATTTTTCCTATATCATATAAAATATAAAAGGTTAAGGTTGATTCAACACCCTCAAACATTTTGCTAAGAACATCTCACTCCCTAAATTATTTAGTAATTTATTTAGCACTTTAAAATATTTTCACATGTGTATTTATTACTTTAACGTGTTGTTTTGGTTCATCTTATACCCTAAAATATTCTTTTCAAATGTAGCAAGCACCCTAATATAGGGTTTAGGGTTAGAGTATTCAGAACGCTTCAGAAAACACTTCAAACTATTGGATGAATAGCAAAATATTTTAGGGTGCTGAATCAACTACTACCTCCGATCCTAAATATAAGAGTTAGTTGATTTATTTGATTAGATTAAAGAAATAAGTTAAGTTAGTTATTTATAATAAATATGATATTGTCTTTTCTAAAATATTCTTCATAATTAAATGTATTGACTAGAATTACTATTATTAAAAGGACTATCTTTAAAAAATATACTCCTCCGGTCCTAATTATAAGACCCAATTGACTTATTTGAGGAGATTAAGGAAGTAAGTTAAGTTGGTTATTTATAATAAATAAGTGTTGTTATTCCTAAAATATCTTTGCTAATTAAGTATATTGGCTAAAACTATCATTATTAGAAGGATTATCTTGGAAAAAAATGCATAAATATAAGAGAGAAAATAGATTGGGTCTTATAATTAGGACCAAATAAAAAGTTAAATTGGGTCTTATAATAAGGACCGGAGGAGTACATAAATATGAGAGATAAAGTGGATTTGGGTTATGTATTTATGATCAAAATAAAAATCAAATGAAATATTATATTAAAGACCGAAATAATACTAAATATATTGGACACGCCTCGCAAAACATTTCAATGACCCAAATATAAAATCTAATTAAAGCGTGAAGTCACCATTCTTAACTGTTTTTTCCCCCCCGGCTAAGTCACTCTTCGTAATCACCAGTCATACTTACAGACAATTGTTTTAAAAAAGTAGTGGATGTTTTAAAGAATAAAAATGAATACTACATCTTTTTTGGGTCAATAACATATTCTTCCTTGTGTGTATATATTTGATGATATGTATAATTAATTAAATTATATAACCTCCGGTCCTTAATATAAGACTCTATTTGATTTTTATTTTAGTTCTAAATATAAGACCCCAATCCACTTTGTCTCTCATATTTATGTACTACCTCCGGTCCTAACTATAAGACCCAGTTGACTTATTTGAGGAGATTAAGGAAGTAAGTTAAGTTAGTTATTTGTAATAAATAAGTGTTGTCATTCCTGAAAAATCCTTGCTAATTAAGTACTCCTCCGGTCCTTATTATAAGACCCCATTTGACTTTTTATTTGGTCCTAATTATAAGACCCCAATCCATTTTGTCTCTTATATTTATGCATTTTTTTCCAAGATAATCCTTCTAATAATGATAGTTTTAGCCAATATACTTAATTAGCAAGGATATTTTAGGAATGACAACACTTGTTTATTATAAATAACCAACTTAATTTACTTCCTTAATCTCGTCAAATAAGTCAATTGGGTCTTATAATTAGGACCGGAGGAGTATATTGGTTATAACTATCATTATTAGAAGGAGTATCTTGGAAAAAAATATATAAATATGAGAGAAAAAATGGATTGGGGTCTTATAATTAGGACCAAACAAAAAGTCAAACGGGGTCTTATAATAAGAACCGGAGGTAGTATTTTTTTTAAGGTGGTCTTTTTAATAATAGTAGTTCTAGCTAATACACTTGATTAAAAAAGATATTTTAAGAAAGACGATATCTATTTATTACATGTAGAATATCTGTTCAGGGTTGAATATTATTAATGCTCCCATCATTTTTTTTTTTGACCGGAATGCTCCCATCATTTTCACAGATAAACTTCTAAATGAGTTACGTTAAACAGCTATCAAGCGGTCTTCGTCTTTGGCCTCATCAAGCGGTCTTCGTTCTTGGCCTCATCTTTTCAATTCCACAGAGATTAATGTGGATCGTCCAGAAGCTTCATGAAAAGATCAAAAGGTCCCACATTAACTCAGACTTGTTGGTCAAGTCATGAGTATAAATTATGTGATCCTTAACATTTGTAAATTACTCGTCTAGATCTTATTTATATGAACATTTACAACTGGATGGACTATTTTTTTTTCCCCGGTTAATTAGATGGCATCCTAAAATATTTTCCTAGGTATGTCTAATAGTCGAAAGTATTCTTATATTCCTTAATATAAAACCTAATTAACTAATTTGAATAGATTAAGAGTGTTAGTTAAATTAATTAATATGATATATTTTTTCTAAAATATTCTAAATATCTTCCTTAATTTCTTCTCCTACTTGGTTATTATTAGGGGAATATCAATAGAGTTAATGTAAAAAAAATTAATAATAATGTGAAATAGGTCTTATATGTAAAACTAACAATAAATCTATGATTAGCTCCTATATTAAGGATAAGAGGAGTATTTCGTAGTTCATCTAATACCTTTAAATATTTTTCAAGTATATTCAATACTATAAAGCATTTTATAATTCATCTAGCACTTTAAAATATTTTTCTAGATATTTTCACTGCTACTCTGTGATTCGTCCGGCACTGCAAAGGATTTTTTAGATGCCAAAAATGAACCATAAAATATTCTTAAGATGTTAAACATAGAAAAAAAAATGCTTTTGAACGCTAAACAAATCTTAACCCTACTTTTTTTTTTTTTTCAAGAAACAAAATCCACAGAAAAAGGACTGGGGGTGGGGGAGGGGGGGAGGAGGCTCCCCAAAATGCACGTTAACGTTTGGCATAGAAAAATCAAAAACCGTATTGACGACGAGTTCAAGTCAAGCAGTGGCCTGGTGGTGTGTGTACATGAGACGTCACAAATTAAAACGAAAGGGTCCCACATGAAGGTGTCGCCATTGTTTGATGTTTCTTCATTGTGGTCAGGTCTTCTATTAAGCATGGGGACAGAGAAGAGAAGCACACCACACTTGACTGCTTCACTCGTACGCCTATATTAGTACGTCACAGTGAAGATGCTTCCCTCCCCACAGACTTTTTTATGTTTCTCTTCAAAGTCATCACACATTTCTGCATGTTACGTTCAACCTTACTTTTTTAGTTCTTAATATAAGATCTATTTAACTAATTTGATTAAATTAAAAAAGTTAGGTAAGTTAGTTAATTATAAGAAATGTGACACGTTTTTTTTAAAATACCATAGTCATCTTTCTTAATACCCCATCTTCTTCTTCTGCTTGATTATGGTTGAGGGAGTATCCATAAGAGTAATTTAGAAAAAATTGATAAATATGAGAAATGGGTCTTATATTTAGAACCAAAACTAACTCAATAATTGGGTCCTATATTAAGGACCAGAGGAGTATTATATAATTATTTCCGTTCCTTGATATAAGAACTAGTTGATTAATTTGAGTAGATTAAATAAATTAATTTAGTTAGTTGTTTGTAATAAATAGGTGTATTAGCTAGAATTTGATGAAACTTTTTAACATGTACAACTACTATAAAGATTATCTTAAAACAATGAATAAATATGAGAAATAAAGTGAATTTAAGTCTTATGTTTAGGATTAAATTTAATACTGCCTCTGACCCTTAATAGAAGACCTCATTTGATTTTTATTTTATTCTTAAATATAAGAAACCAATCCACTTTTTTTTTTTCATATTTGTTCATTTTTTTTCCAAGATAATCCTTCTAATAATAGTAGTTATAGTCAATAAATTTGATTAACAATGATATTTTAGGAAAAGCAACACCTATTTATTACAAATAATTAACTTAACTTATTTTTTTAATCTATTTAAATTAATTAATTAAATCTTATATTTAAAATTAGAGGTATTATTAAAGTAGCTCTTATGTTAAGAAATCGATTAGGAGAAAAAAAGAGGTAGTAATATCGATTACTAGGCCTGAACATTTGGGTTTTCTTTTCTGGTGGCAAGAAAGAAGAAACATTTGGGTTTCTCGGCATATTAACAAACTGTCCAAGATGTTTTTAAAAAAGAACATCAATTATTGGGCTTTGTTGGAACGGCCCATAAGCCCAGTTCGGAATCGTAATTTCATTCCGAAGTTCAAATAAAAATCCCTCTAATTCCATTATCCGCTTTCTGGTTATCGGTCCTTGAGGAAAATGGCGCTCACTTCTTCAATGTCTCATAGTGCAATTCTGAAACTGTCTTCCTCCACGCATGGCGAATCGTCTTCTTCGTCAAGTTCTACTCTTTTCATGGGAGCTCCGATTTCCTTGTCGCGCTCTACGCTTTCTGGTTCGTCAGTTCACCTTGAAGCCTGTTTTTTAAAAGTAGAATTTTATAACGGAGAAGATTTTTTTTCCCTTAGGAGTAGCCTTAGGTTTCGAACTACAAATGTAGTGAAAGAAAGTGGTTATTTTTTCCTGTTTAAAATCAATGAGAGTTCACTGAATTATTGCATTGCAAGGCTTCTGATGCCTACTAGTTCACAACTTAAGCACCGTTGAATTATTCCTTCGGGGCGTTTGGTAGGTAGGTGTTCCAATTGCTGAAGTATTATGATATGAAAGCCTATTTGTTGCAGACCTGCTGATCTGGCTGCAAAATATATGAAATATCCAGGATCTGGCGTGTTGATTATTGCATTGCCAATATCTTGAATCTTTAATTTGTCATATATCTCGTATGCAATTATATTGCGAGTAGGATTTCGAGTACTTGAAGGATTAGGATGCTCACTTGCTATATGCCACTGGTGTAATTAACACGCTTTATGAATTTTCATGTTCCAGGAAACCAATCACTTCATAGAAAACAACTTGTGGTTTTCTCTAGGAAGATGTCAGGATTGGAGGAGGCCATCAGAATCAAAAGGTAGGCATACATGTTTGTAGTTGAGTTATGCTCTGTGGTTTATGTTTCTAACCCGTTACTCAATTATATGTAGAGCACGCGAGCTTCAAGGTGGGGCAGAGGTCAAGAAAAGGCCTCCATTGAGGCGGGGTAGAGTATCACCACGTCTCCCTGTCCCTGACAATATACCGAAGCCTCCTTATGTTGGTTCAAATACATTGCCCGAAATTTCAAGTGAGTATCAAATTCATGATTCTGATAGCATTGCTAAAATGAGGGCTGCTTGTGAGCTTGCGGCTCGTGTCTTAAACTATGCAGGAACTTTGGTTAGGGTAAGATTTTCGCTTTTCAGTTTATTTTGTAAATAACTGATTTGATGTTACCTACTTTTGCGTGTGGGAGTTCATTTTGATCATCAAGTGATTACTTCAAAATTTAATCTCTATGTACAAATTTCTGTGTCTAATGCATGGTTTTGGCTTGTTAAGTAATAATTTTGTTTCACACTTGAGTACTTGAAAATGTTGACATTGGATTCCATCATCATAGTTATTGACCTTGTCATGAATATGAAATATGTTACTAGAGCTAACGATTTCTTGAAATCATATGGTCATAAATGTATGAGCATGAGAATGACATAATCTATTGAAGTTATTCCTGATCCAAAGAAGTATTTAAGCTGATGAGATTTGCATATGCTTCCAACCTTCAGCTACTTAAATTCTGAAAATATTGAAGATAGAAGCAAATATAGAATTCTAAGTATGTGTGCGATAGATAAGCGTGGTGGCACAAAGCCATATATTAAATTGGGTTTACTAGATGTGAGTTATCTACTTCACTCTAGCCTCTGTAAGTTAAATACTTTGGTGAAATTTGATGTTTTGAATTTGTTTGACACCATAGAAGATGAGTAGTATATATGTGGCTATGTGCTATTTGGGGGAAAAGGAAAACTTACTGCCAGTGATCTTTACCATTTAATCATCTTTCTAACAAACTTGTTTTTCTAGTCTTACAGAGGTATTCTTTATGATATACAGAGGAATTGGTGAGTCCTCCTAAGTGGATGCTTCTCTTATTCATGTTGAATGGATCCTAGTCCTTGTGTCCTATTCTATTGGATTATTTCATTTTTCATTAAAAAAAAAAAAGAGAATGGTTGAGAAGTTGCAACCAATAATGATTGCTTATGTCTGTTATGTAGTGAATGTTATTTGTTTAACTACAAATGTGTCCTTGTAATGTTTTGCCATGATTTCTTGTCATCTCTTCATTGTGCACCACTTTCTCTGTTTGACTTGGACTTGGCTTATATTTTCAGCCTTCTATAACGACAAATGAAATTGATAAAGCAGTGCAACAGATGATAATTGATGCTGGTGCTTATCCCTCACCCCTTGGATATGGTGGATTTCCAAAAAGTGTGTGCACATCTGTTAATGAGTGCATGTGCCATGGAATACCTGATTCCCGGCAGTTACAGGTTTTGCAAGCCTTAATTTCCCTTTTGGCCTCATCCTTAGCATGCATATGATTCATAACTAATTTCAGTTTTCATTATTTGCAGAACGGTGACATTATTAACATTGATGTGACGGTCTATCTGAATGTAAGCTTCTCAGTTTTTATGAGAATTTAGTCAGCATTACTTGAACCCTCAACCTGATTTAAAACAGCTCATTTGTTGACAGTCCTAGCACTTAATGTGGCTTCTTTTTAGTGTTTAGCTCAGTAGTTAAGGAACATTTAAGGAGTCTGTCTCATGCATGTGAAATGGAATTGTAGGGTTTTATTATATGATGCGACGTACTACTATAATAGTTGTTTGAAACTTCGGGCCTGTCTATTGGGTACCATGCTGATTGCAAGATTGCAAATATTCTCTCCTTTTCTTCTTACTCTGAGGTAGATTAAATTCATAAAATACTAAAATAACGCACTTAATTGTATAAGCTGAATGTCTTTCATGGTCTTATGATATAAGCATGCTATTTTTAGTGACCAAATTATCTGATGCGATATTTATTGCGTGTTAGGGATATCATGGAGACACATCAAAGACATTTTTCTGCGGGGATGTAAGTGATGCTATGAGAAAGCTTGTTAAGGTAAGTGTTTGTCAGCTGACGTATGTTGCATTAAGTGGTATCTTATGCAAAGATTTAGGTTATGCATTGACCACACTATTTTGTCCTATGTCGATAGGTAACTGAAGAGTGCATGGAAAGGGGAATAGCTGTTTGCAAGGATGGTGCTCCTTTTAGAAAAATTGGGAAGAGAATCAGGTACATTTGTAGGGTCATTATAAAGACAAACCTACAATGTTCTATATTCGTGAAATTGCCAGCATTTATCTTGCATTGCTTGTGAAATATGTTTCCCATTTATTATTGAAGAACAATGTTGTTTGCCAAGAGAGAGAACCTGTTAACATGACATGTATGGCAATGTGTTCCTTCTCCAATGAGAATTAAGAATAGATAAAGACACTAATTAAACTTCCTGGAGCCATCTTTAATAACACCAAATTCTATTCTGAAGCATTTACCAAGTCCATTACGGACTAGATATGGGGTTGGAGGATAACTAATAGAGGATAACTAAATAAGGCTTTAATAAAATCTATTCCTAATGGAACAGAAATAGCCAGCGGACTAATCTCGAAAATAAAAATACAATGGCACATGAGAACAGAAGATTCTAAAGAAGGCTCTTTGAAGCTACCATTGCCTGCCATCCAGCGCACCTACAGTAGCGCATGTGACACTAGCACCTGCGTAGCTTCTCTCTGTTGTATATCTAGCAGTGAGATGTGTTTCTTTGATCAACTATACAGTTGATTTTTTTTTGGGTCATATTTTGAGCTTTTCCCTTACTTTTGAAACATTTCTCAGTGAGCATGCTGAAAAGTATGGCTATGGTGTAGTGGAGCGTTTTGTTGGTCACGGTGTGGGAACGGTTTTTCATTCCGAGCCAATAATTTTTCATCATCGTAAGTGAACTATCATCTGTATCATATTTTTCTCCTGTTGCTTTTACTCTCTTGCAATGGTAGCCTGCCTAACAAACAAATCCTGTTAACTTGCACGTTTGTATCTTGTTTTTCCTACGATTTATGCTAATAACTCTGGTATTCTTAAATTTTTAATAAAGTGTGCTATGAGGGCCTTGGTTATTGGTAAAGCTAATTTGCAACATTTAAGTCGGAAAATCATTTCATTTTCAACATTGATGGGGTCTGATCTTTCCATAGAAAAATTTCTGCTGATCAGTAAAGTTGAAAGGCTGGTAAATTAGCATTTGGCTTGTATTTTAGTAATTGACTTATTTTTTATTTTCTAAGAAATGATATAATCTACAAAAGGACCAAAAACAGCATTTAATATGGCATCCCGTCTGTGTTCTAAAAACTATCTGTCTTAGTTACTAATCTATTATTTTTTAAGGAACTTATATTTTTATTTCATTGCTTGACAGGTAATGACAAGCCTGGGTGTATGGTTGAAGGTCAAACATTTACCATAGGTAAGTCTATGATTATTTTTACCTAGAAACTGAAGTAATCATCTCTAACCGAAGTTATTCCTTTGGTATTGCTCTAATTTATTTCTTAACTATCCTTTCCTTTTAGACCAGTGGTTTTGTTGGGGTTGAGTGATGGCTCTTGTATAGTGTTTTAGATGATGAGTGGGGACTCTGGGCAGGGAATATTTTTTTGTTGAGATTTTCCCCAATATCTGCTCTCTCATTCTTTTCCAGTTCATAGGTAGACCACCAGCGGGAGGGTTCATTCCAGAAACAGAAATGAGGGCTGTTATGGGACAATGGGTTGTTTGGGGCAGTATGCCTTGGACGAATAACAACAGACTGGGGATGGAAATAGTAAAGGATGATTGTATGTGCTGTGAGTGTTCATGTTCACCCCAAACGTAAGTTAGTTGAAAGAGAACAAGTTAGGCAGAATTTCAGTATCTCAAAGAGGTCTTGAATCTTGATTCTCTGGAGGTAGGAGGTTTTTCTTTCTGGTTCTATTCGTTTTTCTTAAGATGCAAACTTCGAATAATGGAGTCATGGCCAAAAACAAAAATAATGAAACAATCGAATGATGGAGCTTAGCTTGGCCATGACATGGAATGTCAAAAATTGTATAAAACTCAACTCTGCTTACCCTATCACTGGAAAGAATGCTTAGCATTAGCACTACTATCTCAAAGCATGTAAGCTGATGAAGACGGGGGCCACAATATGAGAGCAGATACCGCAACACAATAAAATTAAAACCCTTCGCATGCATGCCTCTTGAAATGTCGAATGCCTAATTTTTTAGTGCGCATTAATCCCACTTTTATTCCTTGCTGCCATTTCTGCAGGGGTTCTTTCTTTTTTTCTTATAATTCAATCATCAGAACATTATAGTTATAACTAACTTGACTCCCAAGCATTAGACAGAATCTGAGAAATAAGTTGTTTTATTAACCATTTGTTAATAGTATGTTTTGCTGTAGATTTTAAATATTTTATATTGATCATGATATTGATTCAATGCTATGTCTCTCTATACCTTTCTTATATTTCCATGCACATCTTCTGATTCATGTTCAATTTCTTCATCATCAAGCTCTACACCATAATTTCTGTCATGGTATTTGGTGATCTTTGTCACCTCTTTCCTCACATCCCTTGTGTCATAGCTAGAAATGAGAATCTCAAGCTAACTGATTTGAGACTTCAGTATGAAAGCTTTAAATTCTCAATGGTTTGAATCCTTGTTAGAAGAAGCGATCTCTTGCATATAACGTAGGCATGATAACAAGACACAGGTTGCTTTCTTAACGTATTGAACGAGTTGGGCAGTGCTTGAGTCTCTCATTGTTGCCTCTCAAATTGTCTTAACGTATTGAACGAGTTGGGCAGTGCTTGAATCTCTCATTGTTGCCTCTCAAATTGTCCCTCCACCGCAGAACCTATCCTTACGATGGGAAGCATCGAGTGCATTACATGGCCAGACAATTGGACAACAGTGACTGCTGATGGGAGTCCAGCGGCTCAGTTTGAGCACACAATTTTGATCACTAGGACTGGAGCAGAAATTTTGACTACCTGTTAAATTCTGACAAGATCATGTGATTTTGAATGCTACGTGGGTCATTAATTAATTGTAAATAACTTGCCTCCTTTCTTCCGGTTCTGGTGAGAGCTATATAGGAAGGCTAGGCCAGACCCATGGAGATAGAGACACCACAGAGTAGTGAGTACCATCTTCTCTTGTGCATATGTATACGTATAGATTCATTCAATGTATGAATATTATTGTCTCTGTCAAAAACACAGAGATATCTGAGATGTGATTTTTTAGTTTTACATTTATTGTGTCAGCAAATGCATGAGTTTGCTGCTGCTAAACAGTGGAAACTTGCAATAATGCATTTTGGAGGGTTGCTGATCCTATTTGAGTAGCTCTGCAGAATAGACCTGCGCTGCAGATTATGATGCAGTGGTCAACACATAAATTCTGTTTATGTTGCAAGCTGAGGTCTCATGCACAACACTGGATTTTTAACTCATGCTGGAGATGATAATTTAAGCATTTATGTACTTGCACTTTTTGTATGCAGATTTTGTTAAAACATGTGATGATCTTTGAAAAAGAAAAGAAGAAAAGCTTAATGCAACTCAATAAATATATGAAAGAAAATTGAGAAAGAATGCCCGCAACGCTTTATTCATGCCTTATGAATATTTTCATCCTGTAAATTTTGTATTTAAATATATGGATATTGATTTCAGCTTCACATGTGAATTTTATACAAAATTATTTTACAATGAAAAAAGTAGGATGGGAAGAATGAAATCATTATTTGCCTCGATGAGAAGACATTGATATCAAATCGAGAACTTTTGTTTCATGTCTTAATTTTATTTTCGTAATTTCCCTTCCTTATGTTTTGTAAATCAAATGTCAAAAATTTTATTTTATTTTATCAGAATGTCAAGTTTCTATCACGTGGACAAATTTATGCATTTTCAAAGTGATATAAAATTGGATATAAATCATATTTTATCAGTTGACATAAAATGTTACTGTTTATATTGGTTGGAAAAATTATTTTCCCCAGCAAAAAGAAATTATATATCAAATTTAGACAACATTTGTGCATGCGCATTAAAAGGGATTACTTCTAGGGGAAAATATTCTAAAAGATCGAATTTTTTTAAATGTTGAATGATTGAGTTTTTGAAATTATTTTAAAGGGGTAAGGTCATTTTTTGAAAATAAATAAATAAATAAATTATGATCACCAAAGTATCCTTATTATCTGGATTATAGTTTTGATTTAGTTGTAACTTGTAGTGGTAAATTCTCATATTAAAATTGTAAATTTGTATTCATTGATTCTTAAATATTCATACTTAAACACATAATTCACGTTCTTTATGTGTATTTAGTACTTAAAGAATTCAAATTTACAATCCCTATTACAAGAATTTACAATTCAGAGTTACAAATTTAATATTTTTTTTAGGTAGATATGGACCATGTCCTTCAAAGTACCAATGGGGATTAAGTCTAGCGGAAAGGGCTAGTCTCTCACAACGTGACGAACCAATGTTCGAATCCTGTACCCACATTTAGTATCCGACAGTGCCTCGAATAGGATTGCCTCCAATAGGAGGATACCTATGCTTTAGCAAAAAACAAATAACATTTTATTTCGTCTATAATTTCCCCTATATACTTCCAGTCTTGAGCCACTATCCAATATTTGATAATTGGTTGTGTGTATGTTAATTTTTTGTATAGTTTTGAAAGTTTGGATAAATTGAGTAATAATAGCATTCTAATCGCATCGATCCAATAATCATTTGCAAAATCATTTATACATATTTACTAATAGAATTATCATCTTAATATGATTTTCGAAGAGTTTTGCAACTCCTTACAATTAATCACTTAAAAAAGTGCTTTTATGCAAATCAAAACAAAATTTTTCTCATATGTTCATCTTGTATACCGTAAAATTACTTTTAAATATTTCTACAAGTGTTCTTTTAAGCCTTACGATCACCCGATCAAGTTTTCAAATCTATATAAAATTCTAATTAGCCAAATTAAATGTTAAAAACTCACGTACGTCTTTCATTTTATGAACAATAGTACCACCATGACATAATTACGACACTGGTTTGCTGCTGCAGCAACTGAAAAACAACACACTTTCGGTATCACGCGAGGCGATCCAAAGCAAAAAGAAGAGCATAATCAATTATTTTAATTAATCAGATACATAACTTTTTGCATTGCAAAAGTCCTTTTATCTGCAACCAAAAAAAAAAAAAAGTACCTGAGATTCAAAAGCTCGCCGGATAGCAAAGTGGTGGGATCATATAATCTCTTGAACAGATATATATATTTGCGAGGAGAGGACAGTTTAAGTTGAGAAGCTCTGTGAAAGAGTGTACATACATACTCAGAAAACAATTGTAGTAATCATAATAGGGCTACGGGTATTTTTGTCCTAAAAATATTAGCAAGGAGTCATGAGTATTTGAAAATTTTAATGAATTAATATTGGGAGAATTACAATGAGTCCTAATTAAGAAAAATAATTAAAAAACAAGTTTTACAGGTTGTCATTCTCACTATAAGACTTGTTATAATAGGTTGTTGAGGTTGTTATTGGGACCTTTGGGTAATTATTTTTCTTCTGTGGGACTTGGTTATAATTTCCCCATTAATGTTACTCCGGAACTGTTAAAAAGGTAGTCATGTTACTTTTCACGTTAAAAATATTGATGATCAATGTTAATTTTATTAATATTTAATACAATATCGCTTCATTTTTAATGTACTTCGTGAATACTTTTAAGATAAAAACAATTATTAAAACAAATCACTTTATTCAAATGTCTTGGTACTTAGAAAAAGATTGATCAACGATATTGCTGCAGTTATGCCCAATCAACACAAAAACTTGTCAGTCATCTATGAAAAAACAAAATTTATTTGTTGGTTGCATTGTACCATAAGATACAAAATCTTGTTTGTTAATATATGAGACTGACAAGTTTTTCGTAATGTAATGTATGCCAATTTTATAGGCATAGCTTTTGAGGACTTTACGTACAGATATTGCAGTACGACTACATGTTGTGATGATGCACACATTTCAGAATGGCGTATGATCATTAATTAGTTTGTGACCTAATTTTATCTTTATTCACATCCATCACAAGCTAATTAATTACCATCTTTCTCAATATAAGAATTAGGTAATTAATTTTAAAATATTTTAAAAAATTATTTAAGTTAATTATTTGTCATAAATAGATATTGATCTTTTTAAATTATCATCCTCAATTATGAGTATTTAGTAATTAGAATTATCTCTTGATAGGAACTTCTTATAATTAATAGGGATATTTTAAAAATCAAAAAAACAAATTAATGTGAATTAAGGTATATTTGAGATTAAATTTAACTCTCAATTAGCTTTTATATTAACCACAGGAGATATTATTTTTGTGATCTCATGTTTATTGATATTGTAGATTCTCATTTTGGGGTCTATCGACTCCATTATTGCGTTGTTATTTGGACTTTGAATAGCTATTCCATTTAACTAGCTGCAGTATTTGCGTGGCACGAAATCTGCTCTTATAAATGAATTTTATTGTACTACTTCTCATCTTTAATACTACCTCTGATTCTATTTATGAGAGCTAGTTGACTAATTTGAGAATATTAAGGAAAGAAGTTAAAGTTAATTATTTATAATAAATAAATGTTGTCATTCCTAAAATATTATTATTAATCAAGTGTACTGACTAGAACTATTATTGTTAGAAGGACTGTCTTGAAAAAAAAAATATAAATATGAGAGACAAAGTGAACTATGGTCTTATATTTAGGACCAAAATAAAAGTCAAATAAGGTCTTATATTAAGGACAGGAGGTAGTATAAGGACTAGTTTGAAATTTAATTTAGTTCTAAATGTAAAATCTGAATCCACTTTGTTTTCAATATTAATTTATTTGGCCCTTAATCGTTAGGTACTACAGATTAAAAAAGCTATTTTAGTTAGTTATTTGTAATAAGTAAATGTTATCCTTCCTAAAATATTCTTATTAATTATGTGTATTTGAATTATCTATTGATAGTAATTTATTAATATATGTAACTACTATATGAATTAATCATGTGTGTCTAAATTATGCTAATAGTAATTCCTTAATTATTTATAGCCTATTTTTCAAAAACATATATCAAGGCAATAAGGTGGGACACCACGTGATGTGAGAATCTCAAAAAATGCAAACCGTTAACTGTGATATAATACAAACATTGTGTAGGACAAAATACTTTTTGAGTGTATATGTAGACTTTAAATTTGAAGATGCCACTTTATATATAAGTTGAACAATAATATAGAGTATATAAAATGAATTTCAAAATACATAAAAATTTTCGTTATTTAAGCTAAGTGCAGTGCTTCGAATACAGAGCTAAAGATCCACAAGAGAGAAAAGGAAGTGGAATTGCTATATATATCTAACATAAAATTAGGTTCATGGTTTGCTATAGCTTGAGAGAAAGTGAGCCTCAGAGTAAAGATAAGGTTGATGCCATATGACTTAGAAATCACAAGTTCAAATCGTAAAAACAGCCTCTCATTGACAAAGATAAAGCTTCGTATATCTGTGCTCAGACTCCACCTGGTGAGAGCCTTTCGCAATGAACTTTCTAAATATAGGTTAAGGATAAAGCATGGGGCCATGAACAATGAAAACAAAGGAAGATCAATGCAGGGGCATTATTAAGAACAAGCATTATTCATGATAAGTGGCACTACATTCATAAATGATAATGTTGTGGACAATTGGTGCAGCTAATTACATGTGTGTGCTTAGGTTAAAAAAATACATATTTCAGTTTTTGTTTAAAGACAGTATTTTATTATATATATTTAGCAATTTGGATATGGTCGTTTAATGAGAATAATTTAAAAATAAAATTTCAATTGAGAGTACAAAGGATTGAACCATTAAAAATATGGGGAAATATCTAAGGACTTGAATATTAAAAAATTTAAGTTAAAATATCTTTAAAACCACAATTATTTTCAAATATTAAAGTCATTAAATATTAATTAGGGAATTCATTATTAAATTAAGGATTCTAGTTCTATATTTGAAAATTTTGCTACTAATTACGTACTCAAAATGGTAATTTCCTTAAAATCCAATTATATCATTTTTTTTTTCTTTTTCAAATATAGCAGTAAATTCCTTAGAAATTTACGCAAACTTTATTCTTTAAAGTAGCTAGAGTGCAACATGTACATTTGCTTGGAGCCTAAAATAAGTTGCGTTACGTTATTTATGGCTCTTGTACATTACCTTTCTACAGTTTTGATATGTAATGTTAATAATTCTAATCCCAAATATTATTTAGACTAAAATTTTGAGATCTATATTTTGAAATACAGCTTTCTCTCTTTTTTTTTAGAATAATCATATGACTGCGTATATAACAGGGAGGATTGTTATAAAATTCAAATAAGAAACATAATTATTAAAAAGTCCAATGATGATAACAGAACAACTTGCAATGACAAGTTTCAGAATAGTAAATAACAATTGTTTACTTATCATTGAGACTTACTAATAATTATTTTCTTTAATTACTTGGACCTCACTATAATGTATAATATCTGTGAGGAAAAAGCTATAGGGTAAGAAATTAATTAATTTCTTTGAAATCCAAGCGTTGAGAGTATAGGTGAAGAAATGAACTCCATGGTCTAAACAGACAAAATAAATGTTGCAAATAGCTAAACGAAGAAGACATATATAACGGGGACAATTATAATAAAGTCTTAAAAAATTTTCTAATAAATTTTAATGATAAGTGAGCAGTTTATTACTAACTTAAAATTGGTCAGCTCATCTTGTCATGAGAATTTTTTATAATTATATTTCTTATTTAAGACTTAATAGAAATTCTCCCTATATAATAAGTAATACAATTAGAATAATAATATAATAAATGATAAAGTTGATAGTAATGAAAATGTGAATGAATGGAGGTGGTGTCTGAAAAGGCAAAAGGCAGCCCTTTGGGTGAAACCCCAAAAACAGCAAAGTAGCAGTGGTCCATCGTTACCCCTCTCTGTCAGTCCCAGTCCTTCTGATCAAACTCTTTATTACTCTCACTCTTCTCCCTCTCCTTCTTACTCATTCATCCATATCATGTCTCCCCAAGCCCCTAACCCTAACCCTAATCCCTCTCTCTCTCCTCACTCTCTCTCTATCAACAGTGGAATCTGTGACTGCTCTTGTCTGCATGCATGTCTGCCCCCTTCTCTTATCTGCAGTCACTGAGTACTCTTGACCACCTTCACTATTCCTTCTCTCTCACTCTCTCTCTAATAATAATAATAATAATAAATCGAACTGCCACCTCCGGCATTTAATGCAAAGATCCTCACCTTTCATTTCATTGTTTGTCTCCTTCTCCTCTCTCTCTCTCTTCTCTCCCTCTCCCAACAACAGAGACAAACGTACACTCTCCAATTGATTATCCCAAATCTTATTCACCACGAAAAAGAAAAGCTTTAACCAACTCCTACTTCTCCTGCTATGCACCTTTCCTGTTAACCAGAAATCATATCAGACGCACATCCAACGCTTTGTTCTTCTGAATCCTTAATTAGGGTTTCAACCACACATAAACCAGCAGTAGTACCATGATGATATATATTTATATGAAGAAGTAGTACATTAGCGTTTTGATTTCATCACATAATTAAACTGTCTCGAGACTTGGGAGTTTCTCTAACATATGTATCAGAAGTAAATGGATGCATGATTTCCGCTGTAGACGAACACGTCACTGTTATTATCATCGTCTTCTTCCTCGTCTTCGTCTTCGTCGTCGACTTCTTCTTGGTGGTGGTGATCGCGGCTGTCGACGGTGTGAGCAGCGTGGCCGTCGCCGAAGGCCCGTACATGGTCTTTGAGGGATCTCTTGTGCTTGAAATCGGAGCCACAGATACAGAACCAGAGCCTGCCGCAGTTCTTCTCATGAGTCCTCCAATCTCCTCTCACGGCGAACGCCTTGCCGCACTTCCGGCAGCCGAACGGCTTCGCTCCGTGCTTCCGCTTGTAGTGTGTCTGAAGGGTTCTGAAATCCTTCAATGGCCTCGACCTTGGATGCTGGATGTTGTTCCGGCAACCTTCGGCGCAACAATAACATGGAAGTCTCAGAATCGAAGACGCTGGCCTTGCCCCTCTCAGAGATTCTGGGCCTTTCCTATACTGCGATCCATGTCCCCACATATGCATCTGCATTAATAATACAGTTAAGATTGTCGATCCATGTTGTAACACAAACAAATTGATCGAACTCGATGATAGAAAAAACACATGTTAATAAATTTGTGATTATAAAAATATCTAATAATCTCGTTACTTCAAAACGACTAGTCAAAATGATACTTCCATGGCTAAACTCTAAAAAGCTAGCTCTTTAGAGCCCTGGGACCCCAACATAATTATTTTGTGATTATAAAACAAGAGTGTCTGATAACTTCTTTTGCTGAAAAAGGTAATAATTAATAATAAATTACTCAAAAAATCGCGGGTCAAATCAGCATATCTGAACTCCCAAATTGGCAGGGAAAACCCCAGTCGAATAAACTGCTTCCAACAAGGATTATATAAAGAACATGAGAAGATCTTTTTTAAGAAAAAGTCGAGATCGATCACTACTTAGGTATAAAATCTTAATCCGGGTCCGTTAATTAACGAGCCAAGTCGACCTTTTACATAGACCAGGAGATGAATTCAAATGTGCCAGTACACTATAATTTTATTTTTGTTTGTTTTGCAAGTTGAATGGAGCAATGATTACCTGCATGTTGTTGAAACGGTTGAAGGTCTTGTTGCAGACAGAGCAAGAGAACTGGGTGGGCCCGATTAGGATCTGAGAAGGAGAAGGAATCCAATACTGACCCGGAACATGACCCGAAGAAGAACTCATTAATGGGTCGGGTTTGCCAGAGCTTGCAGCAGCGTTATTATTAGAGGCAGGAAGGCCGATATGAAGCGCGACGGTGACGCCAACATCAGAGTTAGGGTTTTGGTGGTGATGAAGAAGATGAGGATGATGGTGCAGAGATACGACGTCGTTGGATGAAGAGGATGTGGTAGCAGTAGTAGTGGGGTTCATGAGCTTGGAATAAGTATTATTAGTAAGGTGGTGGTGTTGGCCAGGAGGTCCAAGAGAGAGGGAAATGGAGTGTTCGTCGTCAAGCAGTTGTTCATCAGTAGCTTCCAGACATGTCGACGATAAGTAGGAGAAATTAGAGTACTGATGAGTCTGCATGGTGATCGATGACGATGACGGCGAGTAATTATTCCACGCAGAGACACAGCAGGTAGATAGAGAGAGAGAGAGAGAGAGAGAGAGAGAGAGAGAGAGAGTGGAAGTGTGAGAAAGCAAGTGGGGACGATGGAGGCTATAAATAAAGGAGCCTCTTGTGGCTGTGGATTTGTAGAGAGCTTTTAGGAATTTCATTTTCAATATTAACCCTACACCTTAGCTTCTTGTAATGTAGGTTTTACTTGTGTTAATAGTAGTTAGTACATATTATGTCCGGTCCTTAATATAAGATCTTATTTGAGTTTTATTTTGGTCCTAAATATAAGACCTTAATCTATTTTGTCTTTCATATTTATATTTTTTTTCAAAGTAATCCTTCTAACAATGATAGTTCTAGCCGATATACTTGATTAGTAAGGATATTTTAAGAAAGACAATATTTATTTATTACAAATAACTAACTTAACTTCTTTCCTTAATTTCCTCAAATTAGTCAATTAACTCTTATAATTAGGACCGGATGTAGTATATAGATTCTCAAGCATGCTTATTTGGGTAGGAAAAAAGAAGAGATCTTGGAGAATAGATATTCTCAAAAGCGCTTATCAATCCAGCTTCTCCTCAAACCAAAGTCTTGTATACCTCTCCAAAACATGATTTCTAGTTTATTAATCACTTTTTTTTTTGGGGTGTTCGGATGATTGTGGAGTAGTTTTGCTTGAAATGTGGATAATCATGCACCTTGAGTCAAGTGGCATAATAACTCCCTCTAAATAGGAGATCACAATCCCAATTAGAACTTGAGGCCCTTATTACCTGCCTTTCTCATTCAGAAAAGAAAGAAATAGGAAATGTATAGATTAAAAACCCGTTTATTAGTGAGTATTTAATTATAAAGAGGTTGTTAAAAGGTGAGAAGGGTCATAATAATATATATATATGTACAAGGTACTCCTTGACTCCTATCGATAAGACACTTTCAGTATGTTTAACACATATCAAGAAAAACCTTAAACTATATTAACTCTTCATTAAAATATATAACAACTTTTTAACTTTATCCTTGTTTAATGTATGTACATTTATAAAAATAACTATTTATACTATAATAAATGAATCACAAAATAACACACTTATACTAAAAATTTAATAAAATAACTTATAAATAGGGAAAAAAACCTTCTCTTTTTATCTGTATAAATAAGACCAGAGGTTGGCCTAAAGTGTGAGATGATGATGATGAAGAGATTAGGGTTATATATGGGTGCGGTGGCAATTGAATGGAGGAATTTGGAAAGGTGTGAGACGGGAGGAGACAAGGGAGCGGCAAAGAAGGAAAAAGGAATGCATTGAATAGCGCACCAAATACTTACAGTACCAAACCCCATCGATCACTACCCCTTCTCTTCTCTTCTCTCCTTCCACCTTTTATTTCATCTTCCTTTGTTTCTCATTTCTTATATAACTACACTGGCCCCACCCTTCGGATATATATACACATATATATTACAGAATAAGTGTGTGTTTGATTCGTCTCTCCCAATTGAAAATGGAATAAAAATCATTTACCATATAAGCTGATCTATGTTTGGATATAAAAACCTAGTAAACAGGAGTTATTTTTCATTCTAACATACGTACATCAGACTTGATTAAGCTAGTTTTTTGAGTTGATCCAAACAAGTACTACAAATTACAGTATCTCTCTCTCTCTCTCTCTCTCTAAAAGGAACTCACAGTCTCTGGGACACACAAACCCAAAAGTGAGAGTGAGCGAGCGATGCATAAGCACAAGTCTCTTTCTCTAATTCAGACAGACACAACAAAAACACAAAGCCACAAGCTGATGAGAGTGAATCATACCATAAAACGTACACAGTAAGTAGACATGGAGAACTGTAGATTGCGAGGCCTCTCCCTCTCTCTGTCTCTCTCTCTCTAACTTTTCTTGCCAAAAGGATTGATGATAGTGATAGTGATGGTGAAAAAGAGAAGTTACCTGCGTTGTGAAAATAATTACGTCTAAAGACACATCTCACACAGTTCCATTATCTCTTTAGGTTTAACTCATGGTTGTCAATGTCATATATATGGATGTCCATGATTTTATATATATATATATATATATATATATATGAATGTCTGTGCGTGTGTGTATGTGTATGCACCTGTACGTACCCTGATCATTCAAACTCATAAATATTATTATTATTACTCGTATCTTTTTCCCCTGAACATAATTCATGTTGCTTTCAAAACATGAAAGTGACTGTTGGATAAGTTTTACTTTATTATCTCCACCTTATGTATCAATCCATTTGATTCTTTTTCTCTTTTTGGCCAACATTATACTCTTCCGGTCCTTATTATAATACTTATTAACTAATTTGATTAGATTAAAGAAGTTAGGTAAGTTAGTTAATTATAAGAAAAGTGACACATTTTTCCTAAAACACCATAATCATTTTTCTTAATACCCCATCTCCTTCTTCTATTTGATTATGATTGAGGAAGTATCCATAGGGGTAATTTAGAGAAAATTAATAAATATGAGAAATGGGTCTTATATTTAGGACCAAAACTAACTCAAGAATTGGGTCTTATATTAAGGACCGGGGGAGTATATCAATATCCATGTAGCTGACTTCACCTAGTAGGATAAGGCTTATTGTTATTGTTGTATATATCAATATCCATTTGATTGAAACAAGACAAATTTTACAGGTTTAATAATATCAAATAATGGTGGACACATTTTAATTTGTTGAAAGCCAATCACCCAATGGCATGCTCTTATATATCAACGAGATCGATGACTTATGTCATTAATTACTTCAAAGAGAATCGCATACACACACACACACACATCTCATCTAATGAAAAGATTTAATTTGATGTTGATCATAGAGCCTAAAAATTTTATGCATCTAGCTTTAGTTTTCATTTAAGTATATAGACTATAAATAATGCATACCCTTTTTCACTTGTCATGAGGTTTTTTTTTTTTCATGCTAAACAAGAAAGAGACAAATTAAACACATGGGCCACACTTATGGGCCAGTGGGCCAAGCTCTGATTTGACAGCCCAAACCTAGGATTGTGCCATGCATTATTACTGTTAAATTCTATGGGAAAAATTACAAAGCACACAAAATTAAGTCATAAAAAATGGCGTATACGAGTAGTAATATTACAATCCCTAATCGTATTATAATGTTCGTCTACAAAGATACTTGTGAATCTCATGGAAAATAACAATAGTATGTTGTTATTTGTTATATATTTCGACTGTTTAAATTAAAATTTAGATGATCCAAGTAAATGCAAACTAATTTTAGGTCTAAATAATTCCATCATTTAAGTTATAAAAAAATTAAATGTATTAGATGCATCTTTTAGTGTCATTATTTTCTTATTAATTATTGAGTAAAGTAGCATTCAACACCTTAATGTTATTTTTTTGGTACTTCTAAAACCTAACATTATCCATAAATCATAAATAAAATTAAAGTATTGAATATGATGAAAAAATAACATCTAAAGGTGCTAGATGCATTAAGAAAAGAACATTACAGTGCTGAATTAAATAAAATTAGAATACTAGAAAATATCATGCATGGGAGATGCTACTTTAACCTTAATTATTTTTATTCATATCCCTAGGTTATTGGGTACAAAAGGTTGGCTAGTGATAGCTCTCAAAATAAAGTTAAAAGGGGCTGCATGGTTCACTGTTTTGTTTCTATTTGTGGAAGGGCCTTGATTTGATGTTTCCCTGAAATTTCCAAGCACATGCATGTTGGTCAAGTCTTCCTATATTTATTGGAAATCATGGAATCCTTTGTAGTTAGTACAAATGTACACAACTGCTTTTTTTATTACTATTTATATACATACCTATTACTAATTTAATTTAGATTTAATTATTATTAGGTCTAAATGCAACTAGTTTTCAGATACTACCACAATTTTTTTTGTATAGCTATCACATGTCTTTTCACTTCACTGAACTAAGGAACCTTTACTGATATCAATATATATTTTAATACCCATACAAATAGAAATCACATTTATTCAAATATATGATTGCAATGCAAATGAAAAACATATGTAATTTCAATATGCAAACTAAACATTTATCATTTACTCAAATAAATATTTACTCTCCATCTATTTTTTCAATCTATTATTTAATATTTAACACACAAATTAAGGGGGGAAACCTAATACGTCACAATTTAAATATACTCTTAATTATTTTCTTGAAAATTATAAACAATATCAAAATCTTAAGAACTATATACAGTTTTATTTAAAAAGAACAAAAATGAGAGGAATATTCAAATATGCACCAAAGAAGCAGTCAAACTCAAACTGGTACGACTGAAAACAGTGAAGTCTCAAACATTAGTTAGTAGTGTCATTTATTCACTGGGAAGATAAATTAAATGACAAGTACTTGGACCACATTAAACGCAGTGACGTAACGGCCTTATAACCGCAGCATCCAAGAGGGGAAAAAAAAAAGGGTCAGATCAAAAACAAAAAAAAAAAGAGGAAAAAAAGGGGGAACAATTTCCAAGAAATATGATCAAACATTAAACACGTTTATAATTACGTCATATAGTCTACATTCTGAAACTACCATGGATTCTATTAATTAATTAACTAAGTGCTTTTTCCGTACCGTGTCAAATCTTAAAAATAGTAATTTTCTCTCCATCATATGCTTCTGTCGATGCTTAATATAAAAGATATTTAACTAATTTAAACATATTAAAAATTTCAGACAAGTTAACTAATTATAATAATTGTAACGTGATCTCTAAAATGTTCTGTAACATTAGATTATACTTTCTTCGATTCAAAATATAAGCTAAACTTTCTTAAAAAAGTTATTTTTTTTTATAAGATAACATTCACTTTTATCCAAACATTTAATGAGTTTTTTTTCCAATTTTACCGCATATATTCTTTTCTTTTTTTAATTCATTTATTACATCTTTTACCTATTATCTTCATTAATAAGGGATATTAGGAAAAATAAATATATACCTTACACATTTATTATTTTAAATTGATTTTAATTAGTTTCTTGATAAACATAATAGATAAAGTTTAATTTATATTTTGAAACGGAGAGAGTATAAAGTAATTTGAAAAAATGATAAATATAATAAATTAAGTAAATTAAGATCTTATATTTAAAATCAAATTTAATCTCCAACTGGCTTTTATTTTAAGGATAAGAGGGAGTGTATTTTTATGAATTTTGTATATATTTCATATTAAATATTGATGTTAATAATAAAACTTAAAGTTGAGAGGCTTTCACCATCTTTCGTGAATTAGGTTATGGAAGATAGTAAAAGCGAGTGTAGTCAAGGAAGCAGAGACGACAAAGAAGACAAAGCTTCACAAAGAAACATAACATGAGCTAAGATTGTGTGTAATATATATATATATATATATATATATAATTAAAGCCATTGCCATATGAAGTGATGTGCAGAGATCAAAAGGGATTGAAGAACGAAAGAGAAGGGGCATAGAACTAGAGATAGAGACATTGGATTCTAAGAAGGAACTAATAGAAAACACAGAGAGACAGAGAGATATGAATAATAGAGTGATTAAATTACGTAGGTTGCTCTATATATTTGTAGCAAACTGACGTATAAGAAGGACAAGGGTTAAAGGCAGTGTAATATTTGAGAAAGGTATGGGAGAAAACTTGGGAGGAGAAAGCTCGAACGAGTGTTTTCCAAGAATGTTGTAAGTATAAGAAAGGAAATTAAAACTGGTTCAGATCAACAGTGGCATCTGATGCGACTTTGTCTTAGCCGCCATCATTGATCTGTCTCTCATAGACACGGACTCAGTCACCTTTTACTCATTCCTACGCACCTCTCGGATGT